>NW_008751715.1:755547-905362 GCF_000715545.1 Opisthorchis viverrini
GATGTTTTCTGGTCCCTTTTCACCATGCATAACAAAGGCATTCGCTGAATCCCCTCCAAACGACATATGGACGCACTTTTCATCATTCAGAGGAAGGTGCCAGTCCAACGACCACTGCTTGGCAGAATCGGAAAAAAAATCGAATCGTTCAGCTGTAGCACCCTTTCGGTGCCTAACTGCCATGCCACCCAAGGGTTGCAAGAGGGCTGGGATACTGCCAGGTTGCCCAAGCCTAGACAGGGAAAGTCGAGTGGCGGAGATCGGATTCGAACCACGGACCTTCCGGTCAGTAAATTCGCGCTCTAACCACTTGGGTAATCTCGCCCCATTTGGAGGGCACTGGCATTGGAACTCCAGGATTTCAAGTCGTCCGCAAAAAGTAGACATGGACTCGCAAGAACGTCTGGGGGTCGTTGACGTATATCAGAAACAGAAGTGGCCCCAAGACGGAGCCTTGAGGAACTTCAATGGAGACCGGCGCTGGAGAAGAGTAGGTCGAGCCCATTCTCACTCGGAGTGATCTGTCTGCTGGGAACGCCTTGATCCAGCGAAGGATTTTCCCCTGAATCCCGTATTCCAATAACTGTGAAGTGGAATTCATTGGCCGATTACCGGTCGGCATTCCACACCAAATAGCCTAAAATGTCGCAGTTATGCGCCGGAACGGCCAATGTTCCCAAGTTGCACGTGATTGGTCAGAAGACGGCTTTCTGGTTCAGTGTCAAGGTAAGTTCAGATTCACGAATTGATACACAAGATCGGGGCGTTCGCCGGCTGGGTTTTACTGGTATCTTTTATGCTGCCTCCGTGCAGCTGAAAGACAAGCAAAGAAAAGCGTGACACCATTCTGCAATCTCTCAGCGCCGAGCAGCAAGCTTGCTAGTGCGAGGACTCGTATGATCCCTAATTGCTATAAGCTGGATTCCAGGTGCAGCATGAACAACCGTCGGAGGAAGTTTATTCCACCTACCGACTAGCACGAATTAGCAGAGTAGCCGTCTGTTAAATGTGCGCAAATTGAACTCGAAAATCTTTTTACATTGTTAAGCTTAAACTGTCCAAAATTCCCAGCATGGTCATCACAGAGCGGTTTCGGGGACACCTGTATCGCACCGGTGATACCAACTTGTTGGTAGTGGGGCGATTTAAAATGGCCCCCTTCAGAAGGCGCTCTACCACCTGGCACAGGTTGCTAATGAGAATAAGTGGTCTGTAGCTTCCTGGTGGTGAAAAGTCACCAAATTTGTAGGAAATCGGTTCCCTCCAAAAAGAGAGAAGGCTGTGTTCGTTGACAGACTGACAAAACATCAGGTGGAAATATTCATCACCATGAGCGATATTTCTTCTAGGGACATCATATGACCCCAAATCGCAGATGGCGTTCAGCCTGTGTAGGAATTGACAAACGTTCCCGTCCTTGAAGTCGGAGTTGATCGGAGGATATGATGGAGTCCCCAGGACAGAATACAGGCCCACAACATATCTTATGTGGGTTTCGGGTACGGTAACTGAGTCAACCCTGAGTTCCCACTCTCTATCTCCGAAAGAGAAGTCAGCCGTCTTGTTTCTTCGGCGGCTACCCGAACTCAAATACCACACTGGCTTCTTTCGGGGGAGGCCCAGTATCGGGGCCTGTTTTCGCAAGCCGTGTTAGTGGATTTATGATTTACGACTCCCGCAGCTCTTTTCCTGAAAAGCAGTCGGGCCCTCACTTCTCGATTCTTTTTTATTGCTTCTAGTTCTTTTAGCGGCTCGTCGGTTTGTTTTGAACTTACAATGTATCATTTCCGTGTATTTTTCGGACAATCTCAGCCCATCCCTTCTCCAGTGAAGCTGGCCCCACTTCAAGCTGGCCAAAGAAAATACGCATTTTTTCAGAATCATGCACGGTAGTAGTATCCAATCTACGGTTGAATTTACGGATTCCTGGATCACTAGCAGACTAATTCAAGGGTCATTTGTGGTCACCGTACAAGAAAGGATCCTTCGTTGTTTATAACCAGATCCACTGAAGATGGACGGTGGCCTGTGTGGTATCTGGTGGGCAAGGCAAAATGCCGACTTCAAGCGCTACGCTGAACGACTTAACAGATATAAAGTATGCATCACACTTGGTACGTTGGACTCCAAACAAGGGGCCTTAAGGGCATAAAAGTCACCTCCCAGAAAGAATGCGTGCAACACTACCTTGAAGAGAGTGGCCTAAATATTTGTATGGATGTCTTCCGGTGGAACTGTTGCTGGCTCCGGAAAATCCGAATCGGCGTAACGCGCCATTGCTTGAATGCACAGTATCTTAAAAATTTTGTAGAAGCATCTTGTGGAGAACAAGCTGGCTGGGCAGTGCTGCATTTAGGTATACATCAACTTTATCTAACAGCCTGTGTTTTGGGTCCTCCCGAAAAGTTAAGCAACTTTCTGTCAAGATCTAAGCATTGGAGCCATCATGTGTTAACCAGGTTTCTATAAGTGTGATTATGGAAGGTCCAAGTCAAACTGACTGTTGAAAACCGAGAAGAGACTGAAGAAGCTCTTTCCGATGCAAGTGCGCATATGGTTACGTTGTTTTTGGAGTATCGCCCCCAAACCGTCAGGAAAGCACCTTCCATATTTCCCAGTAAAGAAGGTGCTTTATGATGTCGACCCGAACCGCAGCAAAAAAATCCCAGCATGGTGTGTCCCGGAGGTCGTTGTGCGTCCGCATTTTCCGCTCCACGGAGGAGCTAGTCGGCAGCCATGATTTACTAGCATAATATCAGCACCAATGCTCTGGAGCGCCAGATGGAGGATGAAGGCGTTGATAATTTCATTTGTCGCACGTGAGGGCCACCAGCCCCAGGAGGTTTTTCTGTTAGAGAATCATCATGCATTTTAAGTGATTATCGTATTTACTGACGCCTAATACTCAGAGGACACCAGCAACAAGAAATAACACAAAATGACTTTTCCATTCAGGGGGACTTCATGGAAGCATGGTTCTACGAGATTACAGCTACTGCAGTGCTCGAATTATAGGGTACTTATTGCTTTCATTTGTCAGCTGCAAGCCTTGTGGTGGTATTTCGATAGGCTAACACATCTCCTCCCCTCCTTTCGGGACATCAGTAGTTTGATGAATGCTGCATACCATCCAGTCCGCTCACCTTCCCAAGCTTTAAACTTCGGAAGTGCCCACTTTGGACGACCTGGTTAGATGATCTCCACTCCACCCGACCTATGATCTACAACTCCGGGATCACCAAACGGACCAAGAAAACCTGCAATCACACATCGGTTTCGCTCCGGCTTGTTTCTTCGACCAGGCTGAAATGAATACCGCTGCTCAATGAACTGCATACCCAAGTCGAATCAGCTCAAATGTGACGTCCGTCACGGGGCTGTCCAAAAACTGAAGCATGTCAGGCCAATGATGGCACGGCACTGCCAAACTCAGTTTGACAGCACATCCGCAACTGTTCCATCCCTCCTCCCAACCGAGCCCTCTTGCCTAGTCGTTTCATTGACCCCAACTACCACCATGACATTCATTCCAACCTGGTGGACTGCTCTTTCGAATTCGACCACCCCTGTGTCCCCATCCATCCTAACATCTGCACTTGACTTTCCTACGTCAGTGCAGCCAGCGAGTCTGCTTGTTCTCAGATTGCACCATACTTTTGAGACCAAACTTGCCGTGTACTCCCAATTCGAATTATCCCATCTCCACTTCCACTTTTGCTTGTTATGACTGGCCATTTACCCAACCGCCCAAGGTCACTCATGGCCAGCGATGGATTTCCAGTTTTAGTTCATGTCAGCCAACTGAGTCACTTAATTACTCGGACTTCATGCCTATTGTTCCCTACAAGTTGCAAAAGAAACATATTATTATTATTTAATCGAGTACCTCCCACTGTTTAAGACATTGTCCCCTTTTCGTGCAGTCACCACTACCCGCAAATCCCTCAGTCATGCCCCATTCTGACTGTAAACGCACGATCATGCCAGACGACATACCACCCACAAGTTGGGAATAAACATTATCATTATCAAGGTCGTACGTTTCCTGCCAAGCCACATGTAATATTCAAAACTCGCAATAAACTTCAAATTTTCATCTCGTCCAAGTTGTACCGTTGATTTTTCCCGCTCGGGATCGATTGGCAAATGTTAGCCCGTTGAGTGACAGCATTTTACCTCTGTCCTTCGGCCAATTTTTTTCAGCTGTCAGCTGTGGTTGACGTTAGTTACACCTAGCTAGTTAATTAGGCGCCATGGACCTGTGGTTGTGAGTTGGTCCTGTGTTTCAGCTAGGTTTTCACTGTGCGAACGATGACAACCTCCTTCACGCGGGTTGAGACTAAGTGGTAGTCATTATAATGAGCAGACCACCATGCAAAATATATGGCAATTCCCCGGAGATGGCTATGAAATAATTGGTATGTATTTCCGTCTCCAGTGGAGAGCTCGGACGCCCATAACACAAAACCTGGCCTGTGGGCGCAGATAGTCACCATCATCGCCTTCGAGCCTAGCGTTTTTCGAATATGATTACTGTGTCCATCGCGATTATTGCTCCAAATAGTAATTCTCGATGTCCGAGAACACACTGTTCGGTATTCGTCTAGTCAAGCGAAAGATACAAGGCAAAATCTGGTTATGGGAGTGACACCCCTACATATTTTATGTTCTTGAGAACAAGAAAGGCTCTAGCAACCCCAATAAACGGTTATATACCAGTGTAACGGTGATAATACTGATGGGGAGGCACGCGAGTAGTATGAGTTGTTCGTAGAATTTCGCTTTGCGTCTATTGAAAAAGGGAGACTTGTTGCGATATTCGTGGAGCCACTTTGTAACATTTGCTCGGATTTGACCGACGAATGAGTGGAGACAATGAATCTTCAGGAAAGTTCAAGAAGACTCGTTCGGGAGAAGATCCGTGTCCAGCTGTTGTAACTAAGATGCAGATTAGAGTTTTGCTTCCCCGTTCAATGGTCTGTAACTGGTCAGTTGGCATTTACTAATAAATAACTCCGCAGCGAAGGCCTTCTTCCTTTCATTTGGTGCCGCGACAGGATTAGGATGAAGATCCATTGGCCGCAACCCTTTGGGAATGGGTATTTTCGGACCTTCATGGAGGACTTTGAGGAGGTGGCGGAGGCTGCCGGGCTGGAGAATGACCGGGGTAAGTTGGCAGCGCTGAAGACCATCCTTAGGGGCCGGGCGAGGGCGGCCCTGGATGCGGCCAGAAGAGGCCCTCAGAAGATAGACTAGGCCACCGCGAAGAGAGTCCTTGAAGCGGAGTTCGGCATGCCGGCCGACCGCCAGGAGGCTATGAGGCGGTTCAAGACGGCCAGGATGGCACCCGGATCGGACCCGACTGTGTTCTTCGCCGGCCTGCAGCAGTTGTTGGATCGCGCTTTGCCGACGCTGGACGGAGTGTCGCGACACCAGTTGCTGTCGGATCAGTTCGTCGAAGGTGCGCAGCCGGCGCTTGGTACCCACTTGCTGTGGGCACGAGCAACTGGCCAGCCGAGTGTGGAGGAGCTGGTGCGTCTGGCCCGGGAGCTGCCCGAGGCACCACTGGCCACGTTGCAGTCGCAGGAGAAGAGGGATGGTTCATCAGTGGAGGACCAACTCACCGAACAGCTGGCAGCCGTGAAGACGGAATCGCGGAGGCATGCTCGAACCAGCCGGTGCTATTCGTGTGGCAAGCCTGGCCACTGGAAGAATCAGTCTCCCCGCAACCGATCACTTGTAAACAATAAAGCTTTAGAATACTCCTCCTTTCCTGGGTGGGTCGCGATTAGCGCATTGACACAAGCTACCGTACAAGCTATTGTCGAGGTCGACGGGAAAAGGAGTTATGCTTGATTGATACAGTAGCAGGCGTATCGCTGACGCAAAGATGGAACCAAGCTGAACGCAGATCGTGCGCGCTAGCCGTGTGGGATATCGATTAAAGATTGACGGATTGTTAACGCACTCGATACGCCTAGGCGACGAGTCTGTGCAGCACGCGTTCCTGATCAGCCCAGACGTAGAGCAGACAATATTGGGAGCTGATTTTCTCAAGGGTACAAACTTAAGGCAGGGAAGGCTGGTGACGAAGTATGGCGCATTCAAGCCTGAAGGTTATCCAGGCACTGTCGTGAGGGGGCCGTGTGTCCGAAAACTTCCGTCTTGTAATATATCGTCAATACGGGCCGTGGTCGAGGAACATTCCGAACTGTTCACGGGCGATGAGGATCCGTTTGGCTTCTTTCCGTGGATTGAACACGAAATTCCTCTGTCATCACAACGCTTTCAAACTTATGGCCCCCGTCCGTTGCCGCTCCATCCACGGGAGGAGGTCCATAGACAGATTCAGGAGATGTTGAAGAATGGTATAATCGAAGAAGCCAATAGTGCGTACAATTCCCCAGTTGTGCTTGTAAGGAAGACGAACGAAAATTACAGGTTTTGCGTGGATTTTCGGCGCTTGAATGAACTGACCGTACATCGGGTTGTGGCTGTGCCTTCGGTTGCAGAGATTTTCGATTCCCTCCAGCACTCCCGATACTTTACTGTGTTCGACTTGCGTTCCGGGTATTGGCAACCACCTATCAAGGAGGAGGACCGGGAGAAAACTGCGTTTACTGTTGGGGACACCCAATATCAATTTAGACGAATGCCGTTTGGTTTGTCCGGGGCACCATTCACATTCCGGCGCCTGATGCTAGGTCGGGAACCTATAAAATCAAGCTAGGTCGGGAACCATATACAAAGATAGTATCCAAGTCCATAATGCATCTGACTTGAAGACAGATATTCTTCGCCACTCTCAATAGCAGTACAAATGCAAGCATGTGGCACGATGAGGTTTCTGATCATACCATACCTACAACGCACACTCGGAACTCCACCAGTCATCCTGCTCTCCAGATGCATTGTCTCGTACTAATGTCTCCATGGAGGCGTTGCAAAATTTTTTTGAGAATTGGCTTCTTCGCGTGTTTTCTCTGTTATATATAGCATATGTGAGCAACATTTACGTAGTGTTTGTTCACGCAAAATAAAAACGAGTTGGTCGTTGGGGGCCTGTTTCCTATGAATTTGGAAGACGTCTCGCCTGAAAAACTGTTGGGCTACTAAGATTGGTAGTACCTGCTCCAACCGCGTGGCTAGTCGTAATCCACCCTACACGGTTACCGCTGCACAACTTTTGGACCTCCAAATAAGCATCAACTACCCCTGATGCTACACGGGCTCCCCCTGCCCGTGCAGATCCTCTGGCCGACCAACAATCTTGCTCCATAAAGAATTACACATCCCCTGTCGTATCTCCGTAGCAATGGATTTCGTTACGGGGCAGCACGATGCTAGCGTGGCACGGCGATACCTAGTCTGAATTCACATTTAAAATTATTCTCTCATACCCTGGACTGAGCCTTCTTCAAGCACAAAGAAACTCTCTCCCATACTAAGCCGTTCCTGGAACTAGTTCGTTCTAAGCCACTTAACCCTCGCCTCTGATCAAACCATCTCGGTGGACTTTTAGTTTGACCTCCCTGAAAATTCAGTGATTTATTTCTCAATTCGCATCTCGTTACATTCGTAATCACTTGAGAACGCTCAAGGTTTGTTCACCTGAAAGCTGTTCACACACTTCAGCCGTCTCATCTGTCGCTCCAGCTGCATAATTTTAGGCCATTAGCCACTATGGCTAGGAAGGTTAAAGCCAAATCTAGCTCCCCAACATGGTATTTGTATCAAAATGCTTTTGTATCAGAGTCTAGGCCAAGACTAAAGTAATATACACGCAGTAAATTCCATAAATCCAGAAACCCCTTGGTGTATCCTGCAACGCGTGAAACCTACGCCATTGCTTCTTTATAGTATACTACATTCGCGTATCCCCCACTGTCTTCGAAATATCACATGCCAACATGCGTCTTCGCAGTTTGTGAACAAATTCTTTTTGTGTGAAGCGGCATCCGCTTTACTTAATACCCATCTACCCCTGATCTCCTTTACGAATAGGTGTAAGATCCGGACGGCTAAGGATCGGATAGGACGATTGTGACTATTAGATTATACGCAGTTCGTAGCCAGTAGTCAATAGGAGCAGTCAGACGTGGGGCAGTAGATGATATATCGAAGACTGACAGGAACTGGTTCTACAGAAAAACGAATTAGTAAGCATCATGAATTAAGAAAACGTACAGTCAACGATGACGCAATCTGTAGGAGCGGGAATCAGTCACTGTCACAGCACGGATTTCTGTAGAGGCAACAAGAAGTAAGTACCAAACGATGTGCAAACATACATATCGGGGCAGTCTGACATTGTGAGTTTGCGGTAACGGCGCAGGAGTCAGTACGTTCGGGATTTGAAGGACTGTCTTTCGGTCGGCGTCGACGCAGCCGCTCGTGTCGCGTGATAGGTCAGATTGCGCGGTTTCGTCCATTTAAAACAAAGCTCAGCAAGGGCTATCTGCCAGGTGCGATACATAGGTAATACAAAATAAACAGCTATGCTGGACGTCCAGTTGGTGTAGTCGGTGACGCGTTCGCCTGCTGTCCGCAGACTCTGGGTTCGATACCCGGTCGGCGCGCTTTTCGGTCGGAGTGGACGCTCGCGAATAGGTGTAATCCAGACGAACTTGCAAGCAATGACGGACGGGCAAATTAAGTATTGACATCAGTTACTGAGGCATAAGCAGACCCTAAGCCGGGACGAAACAGGGGGAAAACGAGCAAAGAAACGAAACGGTGTCATAATAAACAGATGCGAGTCACGTTACACATGAGTAGTCAGAAAACAAGGAAAGTTACCACTGGTCACCGTTGATTCGCAGGCGGAATCGACAATAGGTTTCAAATCACCTCCGAGTTTGACTAAATTGAGGTTACTGGACGAAAGAAATAAATGAAACAGTAATTCAAAAATGAAACCACTCTCTACTTTACCCTGCTAACTCACTGACGTGCTTGTGGAAAATTACCCGCTTTATCCGAGTGTGCTCTATTACTGGTCGGGCTTCTTCTCCAGGTACCAAGTTCATCCGCTCTGCTTAATGGTTTGTGCTTCGTCTTGCCTAGCTCTAATCAACAAACCAAAAAAGTTGGTTTCTCACACCTGATAATGTATCATACGCCACACAGCCAATTAGGCACACGCGCACATGACATTGCTGTACGACCCTGCTCGGTTGAGTAGCTCACACTGCGTTATCGTTCATCCATGGACCACACACTCTGGGTATTTCCGATTTGTTCCTGTGGTCCCATTGATAGCTGTGGCCTCACCAGTCTTTACTAATCTCATCCGGTTGACAGCATTGCATCGGCGACTGGTGACCTTTAATCTTACGTTCCCGTTAGGTTGACGTAGAAGACCTCAGTTAAGCTACGATTCTTATCAGTTATCTGGGAAACTGTTGCTTGTCCGCTTTTTACTTGTCTACTGTCACTGTTCACATTAACCCTCTCTTTGCACAACAAGGACCCGATGTCATGACGCTTTGTGGAGCAAAAATACCGTCCGTTTTCAACCTGCCCAACAGCTAGTCTCCCTGCTAGCTAAGTCGACGACAAAGTTTTCACGTTCCCAAAACTAGGCACCTACTCTGGCCCAAATAGTACTTGGCTTCCAGATTAGCAAACGTATTCACCCATTTAGCTTGCTGTCATCCCCTTTTTCTATTGACGCCGTTGTATCTTATGCCTCCTAACGCCCACCACGCGATACTGCTTGCATTCTATTTCTTTCTCGTCACCCCTTTTCCCAAGCTTTAAGCCTCGACTGCAGTTGCTCAAACGCCCCTAAGAGCTGTTATTCATTCAAACTTGCTCGTGTCCGGTCTACACTCACACGGCCTTCCAACAAAAGGGAAATTATCCGTGAGCCTGTATCTGCATGATTTTCTGTGTCAATCTCGCCTCACCCAGAACCAGCTGCCACGGAACTGCGTATCCCTTCTCCGACCCCCGACGACCGTTACGGGGCTGTCCATAAACCGAAGCACGTCAGTGCGATGATGGCATGGCACTGTCATACCCAGTGAGATGGCACTCCCGCAACTATTTTCTTCAGAATCTCGACCGCAACCCCTCGCCCACTCAAGCCTGTAGTTACAACTTCGAGCAGTTTCATCCGGCCCCGTCTCTGGAACGAGATCTCTCGTACCCAGTGAATTTTCGCTCAAATTTGGCTAGCCTGGCTTTTCTGTTGCAATGTCGGCTTGCCTCCTGCACAAGTTCAAATCTGTTTAAGGAGTTCGGGTTGCCCTATGTATTAGCAACTTGCCCCATCCAACCTATTCCCTGCACCTGACTTCCCTACAACATTACAACCAGTGAATCCGCTTACTTTCAGATTAAACCACATTTTTTAAACAAAACTTGCCATGTGCTCCCAATTTGAATTACCCCATCTCCATCTGCACTTTTGCTCGGTATGACCCCGGCCATTTACCTAACCACCCAAGGTCACTCATGGCCAGCAGTTTTTCAGTTTTATTCATGCCACCTGGCCGTCTTCGAACTAGTTGGACCTCATGCCCATTGTTCCCAACAAGTTGGAAAAGAAACCTATTATTACTATATCATCGGATGTTCCCCACTGTTTATGACAGCGTCCTCTTTTTTTGCAATCCGCACCCCCCACAAATCCCCCATCACGCTCTATTCTGACCGTAAAACAATTATCATGGCAAACGGTATGCCACTCATAAGTTGGGAATAAACATTATTATTATTATCATGAACGGATCCTCTAAGATGCCCTGGTCTCGTCCATTCGTGTCGTGTTACGATTTCATGCCTTGCGTTTAAGATCAAATGCTTGTGTCAATGAGACCTGCTAGACATTTGGCAAAACGCAGCTCAATTTTTGCACCTAGAGACGATATATTTTGCGTGCAACGCGGTCAGTAGGCCTATCTACATTTTCAAAGCACATAAATCAAGCGACAGCGTCTTTATGGGCGTGCATCTAGTATAACCTAGGCTTGGCGTCTACAGCTTCTACGCACGTAAGCTCCTGGGTTCTGTAGCAATATGGTGCACTATTGGAGTTCCATTCGTAACTCTTGGACATCTGTGGGGGAAAGGTGGATGAGTTCCAACAGCAGCGGTTTTACTCAATACGGTAGTGAGATGTTGCAATCCATAGTGTCACCAAATCTTGTGTGCTTTTGAAAGGTCTGAAAGTTTTTCTGAGCCAAGACCATTCTTACGTGAGGTTTGGACATACTTGTGTGATTGTTTTTTGCACATCGACTGCCTCCTTAATAAGTTTTTTTTGGCAGACCACCTTGCTGCAGTATTCCCTGAATTAGCTCAAAATTATCAGCATTCTTTGTGACACTTAACCCGATGCGATGTGTTGGCGGAAGCCAGGCGTCTAGATACTCATATTTAGTGTGACTTTGTTGGTCATCAAGGGTTGCTAGTCATCAGTGCAAAACAACATAGTAGATGGAAGCAAGTAGACGCGTGGCCTGGTGGCGCCTCCAGCACCATAGTAAAAAAAACAATTAAAGTCAACAGCGCTGGTGTTTTGCCTGAAAAAATGAGTCTTAACCGAATGCCATCAGCATCGCGCTGTGCAGCAAGATGATGAGTGATTAACTTGGGTGAAACACAAGGACTGTCATCAAAAGGTCTCGGCCATTGATGAAGACGATTTCTAACCGTTTGCACGCTATATTTTTAGATGCTGTTGAATAAAGTTCAATATATATATATATATGGAATGTTACCGGTCATGTGTTCTTCTGAGTTAAGCTTTACCGTGGCCTTACGAGAACCGACAGTTCACACGGGCGGCCAAAGATTGGGCGGTCTTCATCACTTGCCTATGATGAGTCACTTTGTGCATGCTGGAGTCACATTTGAGTGGCGGGTTAGACGTGGCTTTTAATCACCCCTTAAAACCGCAGAAATGCAATCGGTGAACAAAATAACTGTTATGCGGGTAATGGTTGTGATCATACGCTTTTCATGAAATACGCCACAAGTGTCGGTGGTGGCGATCACTCCATTTTAGAAGCAGCGTTTGATGCGACGTTTGCCTCATGTCGTTCGCAAGCGCCAAATATTTGAAAGAGACAATGTTAGAAGTAGGCGTCTTACCACCAAAAACTTTGATAACCATGAGTAGCATCCTTCCTAGGCAAGATGGCTGAAAACACGAAAGAAGCGAGGTTTCATTTCCATGATGTCCGTTCTTTCTACCTGTATCATCATCACGGACTACGGATACCATTCGTACCCTGAAAGCATTATGGCGATTCCGGAGACGTTAATGCCTGTTGGCCTGCCCACTTTAGCCACAAAAGCTTGTCAGTTACTGCTGTTAACTATTCAGTAACGTGTTGCACGAGAGACCCAGCGAACTGGCTACTGGCCCGCTAAATGCCAAAATTCATAACTGATATATAGACCCTTAAGGAGTCATCTTGAAGCGGTTTCACTACAGACCACACGGTGAACCAGGTGAATTCTTAGGCATAGTTTCGTGCATGCTGGACCAACATTGTTATGGAACCATATTTCTCAACAATAAAGTACCTGATATTGTCTTCGTTCACCTTTGGTCACGAACAACATGACTACGTTCTCAGTCCCACGTAAACCTGCCGATTGACGGGGAAACCGCTGGGTGATAGCTGACGATAACGATTGCTAGCCAGAAGTACGGTAAATCGAATACCAAACATCGTCCATAATCGTAAAATTCGGACGGCTGTTCTTTTGGATCAAAGCGGTTAAGATAATCCGCTCGGATGGCGTTGGTCAGCTCGCTTTGACCTAATTTTATGGGTCTCATCGACAACAGTGACCGACTGCTTGAAAGCTCCAACACACAACTCTTTTACTTTAATAAAAGATCGTCCTCATCAAAACACTATCTGCAACAGTTTCAAAAGGCAGAGGTAACAGAAAATAACTTACAGGGAGATCTCACTGGAATTCCGGGCAGGAGTATGAATTCGCCGACGGCATCGGGCAAAACCGATATAGTCATGTACAGGAAAAATTAACTAGTTGGAGATTACTATAAAGGGTAACCGCAGTGAATTTTGGGATAAATATTACGGATGAGTGTGACTTACTGCGTAGTTTGAATTCGGATCCCTGATGTACGTCACTCTAACCAAGACCGTCGATCAAAACAAAAACCTCGGCTTTAACACGCCGTTGAAGATTTGTTACGTAACACAAGTCGAAGATGCAGCCGACATCTCTTCCAACAGCCCGTTCCTCTCCATAAGAGCTAATCCCGTGTATGTTCCGTCTCAGAGACCCAGTTAGAACAACGAATTCACCACTGTCTGTGAGTCTTGGGCCTAAATGCAGATAAAGTGCTGTGCACAGGTAAGATTTACCAGATGGTGATACCATAGGAAAATATTCATCTGTGCGCATAATTTCACTGTGCACTCTGCTTAATGAACTGCCGGGAGCAGGTCAGCTACCACTGAATTCCGGCCCATCTAGGATATATTTTGCACAAGGTTAGCCAAGAACATTTCAAATCATTCCATCTGCGGATTTTTCTCCACTAGGGATGATATGATTCCTTCGTTGGAGGTGCAACTGGTTCTTGAATTGCCATGGGAAACCTGAACGAAATCATAGAATTTTTATTATATACATCGCTTTTGCACCGCTCATGAACACGTTCTGAAAGCTATTGCACACTCCAGAATGGCCAAAAGTTAGGAAAGCATTCGCGCTATCTGCAGCTGATGGAAATGTTCTCAGTTCCATTTAATAATTTTCAAGCACTATAGTGTCGTAAGCAGTTACAACGACGTTCACCACACCTATTTCCATCACTACTAAGAGGCGCCCGATGGCCGTGGCGAAGATGAAGGAGTGCATCACTGTCGCCAAGTTTTGCACATGCACTCGATAACTGCTCAGTTATGCCTTTGCCATACCAAGTCTGTAACTGTTTGTTTGGTGTTTTCTAATAAACAATTCCGCAGCTGGGGCCTTTCTCTTTTCACTAGTATCCAAATCTGTACGATAACAGCTCTCAACAACTTTTTGATGGCAAGGCCTGGTCCTGAGGTAGCGGTGGCTACCGTAGGGCACCGAATTCATGCCGTACACTCTACTTTAACGAGCTGCAGACTATAAGGTGTGTGTGATGGCCAAATATGTCGGAACGTGTGTGAATTCTCGCTTTATTCCCGGTGAAACATGATTTTTAATGGCCATATTCGAGCGAGCACTAAATTGCAGGTAAATTGAAGCAAAGTTGGATAGATATTGCATGACTGTTTCCAGCAAGTAGTTTTTACCGGATCTTGAATGCTCTTGGGCCATGCACGCATTCCAACAAGCCGTTTTGTCCACAGTGTACGCACCTCAATTCAACAATATATTTCCGTGTTCTCAGTAAACTCATCACACATTTCTTTAGCGAGATCAGTAGCAGTTTGTTTCTTATCCCTAATAATTCCACAGTTCTACCTCTGGAACTCCCAGTCATGATGAATGAAAAAATTGAAATCCATACCAAGCGATTTGTTTGACCTGACTTATTGGCTACGAATTGAGTTAACTGAAGACACTTGGTTCACTCAGGCAGCCTTGATATCAAGAACGGGCGGCCATGAAAAAAGAGTTTTCATTAAACCCTGTTGCTATCTGCTTTACACGTCGCGTCAAAATTACCTGGATATTAATTTCCCACGTCTTGTATTGTACAAACTGAAAGTGTGGTCGCTTATTTAGTTTGTTTGCTTCAGACTGCTAATATCCTGGTCAACCCAATACTGTTGTGAGCTTAAACGTCGTAATGCAGCATAGAAATGCTCACCAGACAAACACTCATTCAGCAAATGCATGTGTGATACACGGCCGATACTTCTCTGCTTTTCTAGAACTAACCATCTCATTTTTCAGTTACAGGCTTGCAGGAGCTTTAAGGGAGCTAAGCGCACAGTGCAAATGATTTTAGAATTTGAAGAATTGAGAAAGTTGCGAAAAATTAACTTTCCATGGTCCACCAGACACCGGGATTGTTCGAGGCACCACTGGCCACGTTGCAGTAGCAGGAGAAGAGGGAAGGTTCACTAGTGGAGAAACTGTTGAGCAGAGTAGACTAGCTAGCGGAAAGCTTGCAGCCATCAGGGCAGAATCGCGGAGGCACCCTCGAACGAGCCGATACTGCAAATGTGGCCGACCTGGCTACTGGAGAAATCACTGTCATTCCACCCGACCGCTTGAAAATAATAAGGCCTTGAATTACTCCTCATTTCCCGGATGGGTTGCGATTAGCGCAGTGGTACAGGCTACCATGAAGACCGTTATCGAGATAGGCGGAAGAAGTAGTTGTGCTTGATTGATACAGGAGCAGGGGTATCGCCGAGATGGAGAGGGAACCAAGCTGAATGCAAACCGTGCACGCTAGCCATGAGAGCACAGACTGAAAAGTGACGGATCGTCAATGCACCCAAAGCGCCTAGGTAACAAGCCCGTGCAGCATGCGTTCCTGAACAGCCCAGACCTAGAGCAAACACTATTCAGGGAAGATTTTCTCAGGAGCGCATATTCCATCATTGACTTAGTGCAGGGAAATCTGGTGACAAGGTATGGCGCGGTCAAGCTTGAAGGTTACCCTAGCACTGCTATGGGCAAGCTGAATGCCCAAACACTTCTGTGTTGTAACGTGCCGTCAGCGCAGCCAGTGATCGAGGAATATTCCGAACTGTTCACAAACGAATAAGATTCGTTTGGCTTCTGCCCGTGGACTGAATACGAAGTTCCCTTCGCGTCCAAATGCTCTATACCTTACGGCCCCCGTACACTGCCGTCCCATCTACGGAAGGATGTCCATAAACAAGTTCGATGCTCCGTTACCACAGCCTTTCGGCTTAAAATTTTCCTCAGCAAATAGCAATAATTTGTTGTACTGGCACGAATATGTATATTCGAATTGTACCTTTGACAAATATGGTAGCAAAATGGCGAGGGAAATCGTGATCACCAAGAGGGTGCAGGTCCTAAAACACAGCAGGAAGCTGGGAAATGCGAAAACTGAAATGAAAAAATTAGTTTGGTAGACGGAGAGCCTTCGGCGTAAACTATCTGGCTGGTACAGCACATTTCATTAGAAGCTTTAGGACTTTCGAAGTGGACATTATGAATCCATTTAAACACAAGGATACAAGAGATTTGGATCCACTGGTTTCGCAATATAACAGGGGTATTTTCAAGTTTATGAATAAAGCTGTGTAGAATACTTTGACCTATTTGGCAAAGCCCAATTGAGTTACGTGCAAAATCACAGGCCATAAATTGTGGATTCTTGATACATATCAATGAAATGCGGTACTTCATGTGTAAAATACGTGATCAAAGGGATACAAACCTCAAATTAGAGGGGTTTCCGTCCAAATTGTTGCACAAAAGAGTGCAACAACAAAGAAATCCCAGAGAGGGCGTCAGATCGATTTCAGTTAGCGACATGCACTTGTACACAGCACGCAGGAACGCAAATGGTCAAAAAGCGCGCGCAAAAGATGGCCGGCTAAAGTGGTTGGACATGCCAAGGGTTGAAAGTTTGTGAGGGTTACAAATGCCTATCGAGTTTATCAGGTAGACGCAGTAAACAGAAGGCACAGACAAGAGCAGTGTCTGACTGGGGGAAAGGAAGTACAAGCCGAATGTTGTCTCTAATTTTGGTACACCCAGACATACTTTCGTAATTCAGTAACATGCGTGTAAGAAGATTCCTTTGTGACCGGAATTCCTTTAATGGTGTTCTTTGGTGACTTTCCTGTCCTCCATATCAATGCTGCTAAGTGGCTTTAATGAAAGATTAGTCGCGTTTCCCATCTTCTGAATAATCACATGATAACCGAAATAATTGCATGCAGCGACTTACCATTTCTGTGCAGTGTTTTGCTTTCCCAAGATCGTGTGCTGTCTGCAGCGCACCGGCCAGGCCAAACGGCATGAAGGAAAGGGTTGCTTGCCCTCCTGTGAAGAACGTCCACAGGGACACCGGAAGTATCGACCCTGTTTTTCCTGGTCTGGGTCACTGATTACAAGCCGTCATCTGGTAGCTCATATTTGTCATCAGATGTAAGGTCACTTCACAAATTTCCCCTTCGGATGAGCTGATCTACCGGTAGCTTAAGTTCCTGTGGCGTATCGGCATACTCTTAAGGGCGCTCCTTCTTAGCGTTGGTACGCACTCAAAAGTGAATCCATCATTTCATGTTGTGCCTCAAGGCACATCTACGCATGTTTCTTTCACCTGCACAAGTGGGTATCTGTAAGTGCTTTTCTTCCGTGTTTTCTTCAACGACAGAAATACATCAGGTACTGTACACTTTGCATAGTTAAGCAGGGTAATTCGTCTTCCATCTACCGCACTTCCATGTTTGGTTCCGCTCCCCTATTGTCATTCTCTCTACTCACGCCTCCCTGGTCTAGAGTTTTTAGCAGAGCAACACAGCGTGGGTAGACATAGCTTAAAGTACATATCTTTAGTTTATATATATTCTAGGCTAAACATGTCTATCTGGGTTTGTCTCAAACAAGCTTCTTCGGGTTTTTCAGATCGCGCAGCTGCTGTTGCTTACCACACGGCCAGGAATTTTAGGGTTTATCCATTGTAAAGACATACCTTCTACCTTAGCAGACACTCCTCAGTAACATCAAAAGTGGTACGCTCTAATGAAGGAGCAGCAAAAAGTTAGAATACAGATGCCGGATGCGGCATCAATCAGAGGGCAAACAACACTGCTCAAACGCCTCAGTGCGAAGCTGATTGAAAATGATGATACTACATTCTGTTGTTTTGACAATGATGTGGACATTTTCGGTAATTCTGAGATTTTGTCCCACCACCACAGTTACTGTGTGCTGAGAAGCTTAGGAGCCACTCTACAGTTCTCTCATTCTTATTTGGAATAATTGGCAGTGCTCATCTCACGAGAATCGGCGAGTTTGAAGCCCAAGGCAGTCCGGGTAAGAGCAATCAAACTACATACCATTGTAAGTTACGGTTTTCTCTTCGCAACTTGGCAAGCAGCGATGCTAATGAAGTTGAAACATGAGGACATCTACGGCTACCTACAGAGGAGGTCAAAAGCCCACAAATAACGGACACACCTGCTTGTTTATAGGCTTGTACCCCGCAAACTCTTTCTGACCGCACTACCTGTCTTTGTGCTCTAGTAATAAGATGTCCTGGTGTATCTCCATGGTTTTTCGTCGCTGTACATCAAAGTACATTATCAACCGTTATATCCATCCGACGCATAGTAGTCTGCTTCTTGGCCTCACGTAACTGCTTTCCTGGAAACATATACGAAATAAGTCTGAACAGTTTTCCCAGTTTTGAGGAGGCAGCAAAGTAGACTTAACGCTGGTGTCTGGCTACTCTAAGAAGCTACCAGCCAGCTGCTGGAACAAACCCTTGGGATTGAAGGTACGAGGTGCAATTGATACTGACTTTAACCATAAACAGTTGACTCACTAGCAAACAGTATTTTCTAACGTGGTTTGGGAGAATGCATTTGACTTTTACACTCCAGGGATCTCTGCTCATTTGGGGCTCGATAGCTTTGCTCGGTGTCTTTTTTCTTCTAAATTATCAATAAAGTCATCGTCATTCCAAACCCATCCAGAAACCTGATATGATCGGAATGTCCTTCAATGCTGCATGAAAATTCCTGATGCCGTAACTAGTTGACAGCATGGTCAATAATACGAAAATTAATAACATTATCTCGACCGACCCGCTCATTTGCGAATCAATTTGTTTTGACTGGGGACTTTTCTGGAACCAAGCTTAATCTCTCGTTCACAAGTTACCTAAGCAATTGAGTGTGCCGAATCAGGCCGCCTCATGTTTCAGTTCTCACGATATTTGAGATAACGCAATACATTGTATAGATATAACACATTACCCATAAGGTTGCTGAAAACTCTTCGACAGCGCACGACCGGTTTCACCAGCTGCGTCCTAAGTGAGTCTCCCGTTAAAACTAAACTTATATGCAAGTAACTGTATTTGCTAAAATCTGTCCGATTTGGGTTCAAGTAGAAAATACGGTCGACGGAAACTCGGAGGCCGCGTCTAATTGATGAGCCTCAAGAAGGTGGAAACCGGTCGTGGGTTATCGAAGAGCTTTCAGAAACTTATGAGTAATATATTACGTCTTACCACCATATCTCTCTTGTAGATTCCAGTCTGTTTTGACAGATGACATTACGCTTGCCTCAGTCAACACACTTGTGTTGCCACACATTCCTTCAGTACTTAATGTTATTTGCCGGTTTAACATGCCAAATGATGCATACATGTGTGCGATTTCAATAGCAGCTCCTTGGGTTATAGCTTCACTATCCACCTAAAGATCAAAACGATCTTGATTAAACCCAGCTGATCTCTGAAGAAAGTAACAAGGATATAACGAACCACATTCATTTGGATACCAATTCGGTTTTGACTGGAGACTCACGGGGAACCTAGCTGAGTCTCTTATTTATGAGGTTTTCAAGCTGTCAGAGGTTTTCAGCAACCTTGTGAGCATCACATTACGCCTAACGGAGATGAGTTTTGCCTCCAATTCAACAATTATAAAAAACACAGAGGCGATGTGGGGGCAATAATTGCTGCATTTTGATGACTCCTCAAATTTATATAACTTGCATTTGTTTTGGGATGAAGAATAAACGAACTAGGCGCTCTGGTTACTGGTCGTTGGCTTGGGTTAGTGGTTGTGCCACAACCACTAACCCACCGCTACGCACAACTACGCACTGATGATGTCACCTCGATTGGTGATGAAACGTTTGCAACCAAATTGCCCAGCTCAGCGAACAAGCCAACGACCATCTACGCTACCTGAGCTACCGACATTCTGCTCTGGTTACTTTCACGGAAGTTTTATCCACCTATCCGCCATAGGTTTACATGGCCCCATGTATACAAAGGCCAGTCAACGGTCATAAATTTTTGCGTAAGCTGTAAAGAAGTTTGGTACGGTGAAAGCAAAGATTCGTAAATCGGATTTTCGCAAATCAATAATAAAATGTCCGTCCACAATTCCGTCACATAAGCTGTGTATAAGTGTCCAGTTGTTATTTTACGCTTCCGCAGCGACGCGTCCGTCTTGGCATATTTTAATATTGGGCTACTCAGTTAAATCATTGACAAGCGAACTTGTCCACTAACGGATAAAATAAATAACTATGATTTACTTGTTCAGAGGTAACAGTAAGTAACAGTACCCTCTGTGTTGTATGGGTCTGACGAGACACGACTTTGTAGGATTACAACCATTGCAAGCCTAATTTCACAATGCAATAAGCTGCATAGAGTCACGAATTCATGCATCCTTTTTTCATTAGAGGTACCTGATTGGCTGACAGTTTGGGGCAGCGGCAACGACAGTCTGTCCTCAAAAATCTGCCGGACAGTACAACAATGCAAGTGCACCGTGTGCAACACATTGGCCGTTGTATAAACGCATTGTGTCGTGGTGCACCAAATACCTTGGAATAAGACTCAAACCAAAAGTGAGAATTGGTAAAACTGGAGTGCAGTAAAAGAAGTTAGAGTTAATTTTGAGCCATATTTGACGTCAAGATAGGCTTGGAAAGCATCCAGCTGATAAGCCAAAAGATGCTCATCCCGGGAGTGACGCAGGTAGTAAAGACCTTGGCTGAAGATAGTGATGGCAAAAAACATTGTTTTAGAAAACAATAACAAACGGCGATGTTTGCTTTCCTGTATACAAGAGAGAGTGGAACAAAGAGATAGCGTCATCATGTTGACAGGAGCCACAAAATTTTTGATATGGCGATAGAGGGTTATCAACCATCCACATTGACGACGAACTTAGACGTAAGACATCCGTTTAGATATGAGATCAACCCGATGTGGCCGATCTACATACTTCTGTAGTTTAGACAAATATACTTGAAGACATCAGGTCTTGTTCTTGTCACCAGTATGACAAGTAACTTAAGAACAGACTGAAACTGTTGTGACCATAATAAGTAATAGGGGTTGTTTTACTAAGCATCTCAGAGTTACCCGTTCCGTCTTCGTAGGCAGGATGAGTTCCTGTCGGATTTTGTTGAGAGAGGGTCATATCTCCATAATACATGCTGTGGGAACTAAAGTGAAATTTCATTCACAATGATGTTTTGGAAGAGTGGACCACAAAGGCACTGAAAAAGATCAAATATGGTATGCGCTCATTCTATGGGAATGTCCGAGTTTCCCGGTGAAGAAGGATCACTCCCAGACGAGGACTACATTTTCCATTCCGAAGGAATGGGCCTTTTTGCTTTCTTATTTACACTCACTGTGCGTACGGTCGACTTCAGTTGTGTTCTGAAAAACGTTTGACTTGGATTCATTCTGATCCCAAAATGAGCACTATTCAGACATATGAGGACACACATATGGGCAGATTCCTCGCAGTTAATCCTTTTTAAATGCAGGCTAGGAGGATTTTTGAGGAATATTCTGGAACATCGATTGTAGGCAGGTGGTGTTCGTAACTGCCAGTTGTTTGCAATCCTCAGCAATGTGATAATTCGGTCATTATGAACGGACAAATTTCTCTATAATTATATGTTGCATCTCAACTTCTCAAGCTGATTCTCATTAACAGGAAGGGTATTCTTGACTATGTTACGGGTACAGTTGCATACTTCACGATTTTTGTACTACGCCCTCTCGGTTGAGTGAACTCGTAGTTAATAAACGTAAATGGTAAGCATGATTTCAAAGGTGTATCTATGCTAAATCACAGATAATTTTGGGCGCAATAAATCACGTGTGTGAGGTCATATGACGAGTCAAATGATGTCTCTCGCGGAATGTTTCACCACATAGGTGACACACAAGGCTGGTTCGGGTGAGATCAGCGACTTCCAACCTTGACCGTGCTTCGGGAGGTTGTTCTTGTTGGGTGGCTTTTGAGTTGTATGTGTCTACTGTGGACATGGATTCTCTTCTATTTTCTTCTGCAACCGGCTGACCAGATGCACAGCGTTCCGGCGGCGGAGCTCTGATCCGCATTCCTGTTTGTTCCTTATTGTGACAAGTGCGCATGTGCTGAACCAAGTCGCTTGTTAATCGAAATGTTGTAAAGCACCGCGCACACCAATTCTGTGCCAGCCTAAGTGAAGTGGAGGGTAATGGCAGTGCAGTTTTACCCGCGGCTGGTTGGTTCAACCGATGGATGATCGTCTGAAGCAGCTGCTCTACCAGAGGGTTCCGAGTTCTTGAAGCGAACGGGCTATCCTTATGTGGATAGGATGATGCTGGGTAGCAGCTCGCTTTTCGGTTTCTCTGTGAATTCTGATACTGACCACACAATTGTTTTTGCAATTTGTTGGCTTCCAATCTTCTTTGGGTTTTCTGCTCTCCAAAACAACGTACACTGTTAGGTTTGGGTATGGGACGCGGAGGTTTTTCGTAAGCTTTATTTTTCATCCGACTGTTTGTTGCTGACACTGATTCTCCATCGACGGGGCCCGCTTGGTGTTCTGGAGGCAGGTTTGGCTGTGGGTACCAAGATGATGATGAATTCTGAATCAAACTAAGCCCCGGAACGTCGACGGGCGGAACCCGTACGACATCTTTAATGGTTTCTGGAAGTCGCAAGTGGGTTTTCAGTTTCCATGACAAAGAGGGTGAATTTCCATCGCTTGGTTTAATGACAGGCTGGTGGCCGCAGACAGTATCACGTGGTAGCAGGTTAGGATGGCTGGAAGTTTGACCATCTAAATGTACTTGAATTTCGCGAATAAGCTTGTGACCCCCGCATTTGAACAAAAAATGGGCAATGTATGGATATATGAACCGGAACTCCGCGTTGCATAGTTCACACTGCATGGAGGCTAAAAAAGAACGAAAGAATTTAGTTGAGTCACACTTGCGAATACAGAAGGTAATTACTACGGAGACAGTGCTTATTTGTCGCTTCAAATGCCACGATTGATGGAACTTTATTAAGTTGTGGGACCGGACCCGCGGTCATGCCTGTTAGCTGTTGCGCAGTCACCTAGCCTGCTCTTAATGATATTGTGGATTTATGAAGGACTGGTTACCTAACCCGAGCAATACGATGGATTACGGTTTCTCAATACTTCGTTTTTTTTTATTCCTAAAATCCCCAACACGAAGCGGTTACCTGGTAGAAACTTTCCAAGAATCAAGTAGGAATCCCAAGCCCGGTCCGGAGGATTTCTAATGCCGGTTCAAATCAAAGCCGGTTAACTTCGGTTTACTACTCCGTCGGAAATGAATACTGATCAGAGCACACATATTGAGTTCGTACAATCTTTGCTAAAATAATACTAGTGCTAATGGGCCTCGACAAAAGGTTGCACAGAAAGAACCATTGATACAGGAAAAAAAGTTTAAACAGGATGGCAAAAGATACGGTACTAAGATGTCTGAAGAAGACATTTGAAGGTTCCGGAAGCAAAAACGTTTTGAACGAAGTCACACTTGATTCAACAGAGCCAAGGTGATTATGCTACGCAGGACCGTATGGACTTTGCAGATAGCATAATCCCCTTGTGGCTATTGCCTTACATGACAAACAATCCACTATAGTACGGAGAAATGGTTCACTAAAGTGGCGTCCATCAGACATCATTTATGTCATCACAGCATGATTCATGACTTGCACTTCGTTGAGCGGATAAAAGACAGAAGGTCTGTGGATAAGCACCTGACTATTCACCTTTACCGTTGAACGAAGCTGTTGAAGTAAACAAGACTACTCGTACATCCCAAGAATTCTAAAGATGACTTGTAGGGCCTAAGAACATTTCTCACCAAAATTCAATGACAAACTATAAAAATAAATAAAAGCAGTGGCCTTGTCCATTCGCTTAGGCCAAATTTTGCACACATTTACGCCTAGTGTAGAAGAAAAGGCCAAGAAAACGTCTGTTGCTGTGTAGTGTTATATATGGGGTGCTTTTCATACGGAGAAAACATACCAACGAAGGGAAATGATGCATGTTTTTAGTGATGATACGAATCCAACCCTAAGGAGACTGCGGTTAAACAATTTTCATGAGGGCACTAGTGAACCTCTTTCGTTTCAGATGCATGCACATGCATTCGGTCTCAGTTACCACAGTGGAAGTGAGCAACTCCATTATCAGCAGCCTCATCTTATAAACCACCAACTCAGAAGTGAAATCGCGTTATCTTACGATTCAGAGAAGCTCTGGTGCAAACACGACAGGGGTTCGTTACGTACTTCGGTAACTGAGACCGAACGCATAGGCAACAGTCTGAAACGAAAGAAGTTCACTTGGGCTCTTACGGAAAATGTTGAACCGCAGTCTCTCCAGAGTTGGATTCGTATCACCTCTAAAAATATGTCATTTCCCTTCTGAAATTTGGTAGAGATTGAGTACACAACCGTATCAGTCGTGGAACACGAGTTACGGTGTAGCGCACTTTCTAATAACCTAACTGCTCAGACCACCTCGAAATTTCTTCACCACTACCAGTGTGGGTGGAGGAAACCTCGGTTGACAGTTCTGAGTATGATTTTGAAAGTCTAAGTCTGTGGCCCATGCTCCTGAAACCCGCGCTGGGTTGATATGTAGGCGATCCTTTCCCCTGGCCGCCGGGCTTGAGCAGCTGAGACTCGGGTCATCCAAGTGATCTGATCGTCTTTCGGCAACAGGGTGTAACGAAAAAGTGTAGATAGAACGTACTGTAGATCATTTGCTCAGTTTAGCGTTCCGTCCGGTACTAATGTGCCAGGGATCTCCAATACAAAGGATGTTATGACAGCAACAAGTTTCGCTTTCACCAAGGACAGTGAGTCGTTGGAACAAAGCGAACTTTTTGCGCGAAACCTCACTAAGTTCCCACCCATGGTACTAACATCTCTAATGCAACCTTTTCATACGCTCCCCTATAAACGGCTTCATGAGTATTGGCCACTTTCGCTACATCGGTTCCGTATTATGTGCTAAGGGTGATTTGTAATTTGACAAAATTACACACTTTTGGAGAAACCCGCCAAGGAGTCATTCTTGATACTTCGTAGAATTTTGTGGGTCAAGTATTCGCGGGTGAAATTTTGTGTGGTGAACAAATGATGTACAACAAGGCAAAATCATGACAATAAAGCTTGGGTGTAGTACCAACAGTTGTTACCGAGTGAGACCTTAATCCAAGAATCATCTTTCCTGTTGTGCATTGGGTGTGAATAGGAATACTGCCATGTCCAATAGAAACCTTATCACACAATGTAGACGAAAGAATGAGTGCACTTGCACGGGACCAGAATCTACGAACTCTCGGTTGCTGTACTAATAGCCAAACTAAACGCGGATGCCATCTTTACTGCTTTTCCATACAGACTAATAAATCCTCTGACCAAAAGATTTAGTGATTGACGTTTCTAAGCTCCATTGGTGATAGCCTGGCGTGATCTCGCAGTAGGCAAGAAGCTGATACCGTCCAGGTACACAGAGGTTTGGAGTGACTTAGAAAAGATAGGATTTGTGTATCTTTCCTCAGAAACCCAATCACTACGAGACAAAGCTGTTGGTTGAGACACGAACCGTTGCTGTTGAACCGGAAGTCCATGCTGTAGTGTTGGAAACCTTGAACCAACTACCCGTGACTTTTGACGCGGTCCGACATGCCACAAAAATGACAGCATACTACGAAAGGTAGTGGAGTACCACCAATCCGGCTGGCCAACAACTCGTCCATCTGAGGAACACCGGAAAATAAACCTTAAACAACTACCCGTGACTTTTGACGCGGCCCGACATGCCACAAAAATGACAGCATACTACGAAAGGTAGTGGAGTACCACCAATCCGGCTGGCCAACAACTCGTCCATCTGAGGAACACCGGAAAATTTTTCAACGACGGAATTCATTGTCTGTTGTCAGTGGCTGTCTTCTTTGTCTTTGGCCGAATTGCCATTCCCACCGAACTTCACCAGCGGAGGCTAGCACAGTTTCACAGTGGAAATTCAGGGATAAGCTGCATTAAGTCCTTGCTCGCAGCTATGTTTACTGGCCCGGTATGAATGATGACATAGAGCAGGTATGTCTGAGTTTCTTCCGTTGCCCAGCTGCCCAGAGGTTAGCCAACCGGCAGTCGCCTGTCTGGGACAACAATGATGACAATCACCACTAAACTGTGGCATTCGTTTTCAGCACTGGGCATTCCGGAAACCATTGTGTCCGACAATTGTACTCAGTTCATATACCACCAGTTTGTGGAATTCGTTCGAAGACATGGCATCACACATGTGACTTCCCCACCATTCCATCCCCAACCCAACGGTTAAGATGAACGGTTCGTAGACACCTTTGAACGCGCGTTGACAAAATCAGCAGGATAGGGGGCCATGGCAGAAGTCATGGATACTTGCCTGCTGAATTATAGAGCAACTCGTAAGCCACAGTCCCCAGACGGCCGCTCTCCAGCATAGGTTACGATGAACAGACGGTTGAGACTTACCCATGACGCTATCCTGCCAACACTTACATGTTTTCAATACAGAAAGGGGAAATCTGACGTTCAGGCCTGGAAACCGCCTGCTTATCATCGCCTCGATCACCACAGATAGACTGTTGAAGTCGTCCTCAAAAGAACCGGTTAAGTAATTTACAGCGCCCAGGTGGGGTCATTAATATGGAAACGATGTGTCAATCAGTTACGCCCGACTGAGTGCCCGATCCCAAAAGCGGAAGAACAGTTACTGGATCTCAGCCTGCTGCTTGAAGCCTTTGACCTCCCAAGATCAGCCCCAATAACCACCGCTTCACATGAACCGTCCAAGACAGATCCATACCTGTAACCAAGACGCCGTTCCGGTGGCGCCAGAAGACTGGCGGAGCATTTTCAACTTGACCAGAGCCGAAAATCTCACGTCGAACGGCCACAATGGGGAGGTATCAGGAAGGTCAGATTTCTGAAAGCAACCCAGAAAGCTGGAAACCTACTGAGACCCTACAACTTCACCAAAATCTCAATAGGAAAGCCGGCAAGCATCCTGGCCAATCAAACATTCAATCACCTCAGCAACAGCCTGGATTGATGAAAGTAAAAGCTAAAATGGCCTGAGGTCCATTGTAAGTGTGACACTCGCGTGCACTCGCTCATTCGCGCTAAACCTGTTGTGTTCCTATTCGGTGAGTTTTTCCACTACTAGGAAGTGGAGCGAGAACAGCAGTCAGATATAACATTTTTACTTCGCAAGACTTCCTTTTTCTAGCCCTCGTGTTTCACCTTCAATTTTGGTTCAGTAAGCCTCCACAAGCGCAATTCATTCATTTGGTTCTTACAATTGCTTAACATTTGGAAAATTAATTTTATATCGACTTGAAGACCCACTAAAAGACAACTAGAATGCCCAACGGACGTGACCTCTTAGTCCATGGTAACTTACCTGAAACTCTACCCGGCGTCTGGTCACATGCTGCTTGGGTCATATCACTGGCCTCGTCCAATCCCAACCAGGCATCCACTGCTAACCGTTGTTTCAACACCCTCTCAGCCAGTGGGTTTATATCCGCTCGGCGGAACCAGACAAACATTTCCTGACCGGCATCAATAGGTCGTATAATGTAGTAGAACGAATGTCCTGTAGTTGGATCCCGTATCAGTTCCACATTTTGCTCCCCAGGATATCGGGCACTGCGTAGATTGCAGACCCATTCAATGAGTCGATGAGGGTCCGAAAGTTGCAATGGATTGACCTATTTGATAAAAATGTAGGGAATAAATCTGACTGTGCACGTTTACGTCAAATATCAGGATGGACAACTAAGGTCAATTGAGAGCACATTCTGATTGCAGGAACCCCAGTCCCTCGTGACATCGAAAGAAGTTGACATTCATGGGTAATTTGAGTCTGTTTACTGGTTCTTCAAATTCAAAGCGAATACACCCGTGTGGTCACTGAATCTTCCCGAGATGGAATCGAAACCAGTGTGACTACTCAATTATAGCTACGATAAGGAAGGACGCTTGGATGTTGAAGCATATGGGCTGTGTCAGAAAACCAAGCAACCTGTAGCACAGCAGTAACCCACCTCACAGTGGCCCATTCAACTAAAATAATTAATTACCGTTTTAGCCTTCAATTGTACTCATCCGCACTATTTTATGATGTAAAGTTCTGTCAGGAAGCACCTATTCCTGAAAATAATCCCAGAATGCCCGAAACCCCCTGAGACTCTCAAACCCCACCAAAATCGCTACAGGAAAGACGCCAAGCATCCGGGCCAGAAAAGCAAACAGTAGATTGAACGGTGAAAGCAGTCAACCGATTCAACAATGGCCGACGATGTCACGACGTTCAGACAGTCTGGATCAAGGTCAAAACTGTGCTCTAAATACCGCAAGACCCTTGTCATTGCACTCGCTTGTTCGCAATAAAGCTGTTGTGTTTCCTGTGAACGGCTCCTTTTCCAAAACTACGGCACCAAGTGGAAACAGCAGTTAGTTACAACAGGTTCAGACAGAAATTTTATATAAGTGCGATTTAAATTCCAACTTTTTCCAATAACGAAATACAGTGTCTTACAAAGCACAATTGTTTTGTAAAACTAACCACTTCAACTTTGGACCGTTCAGTGGAAATCTCTTGGATTCATTCAGAATATGGTGGCTGTTTGAAGTTCTCTTTTAGAGAGGAACCAAGCACAACCGCTGTCAGGAAAGGGGGTGTCTCGTGGAGTGTAAAATTTCATAGAAGAGTACGCCGGCGATGGTACTTTTCCGAATGATCTCTCAGGTGAGACCACACCACCTTGTGGAGTGGTGCATCAAACCGACGTTCTCAGCAGCGGATGATACCATTTCAGATTTTATTCTACGCATATAAAATTTCACATAAAAATGCAACAAACTGCAAAATTTTTTTGGATAACTCACATGTCCATTCGTGGCCTCCAATCTTCACTGGCTGTTCGGCAAGTGCGCTTAACAATATGGCACTTTTTACGGTCGAAAGCCTATTCAGAATGGTTTTGTTCCGTACCTATGCTCTGATTCCTTCATTCAGATTTATGAGAAGAGCTAAGTAGTTTACATGTGAATCAACTAAGCAATTCAAGTGTAACAGACTAACGTTCTATGACAAGGTGTCCACTGACTGCAAACTACACTACATACCTGGCCGAAATTTGGATAATCGGATCTATATTTTTCTCCGACCTGAAGCCATAAACGGATGTTTCCAGTGGAGTTAGCTTAGAAATCGTGTTGACCTAATGATAGTGAATTTCCCATCTTCAAATATCTAAAGACCGATCGGTCAGATTTGTTTGCGATTAAATAGACATGGTTTCTGCATAGAAAAGCTCGCTTATCAATACAGGCCATTCATAATTACCATTCACAATTACTCACTATAACTGTGGGAAGTTCAGGGAGTTGGTCGGTTGTAGTTTGAGCAATCAGGTATGCCGGATCAGCTATCATCCAGTCAGTGGGCAGCGGGCCGAAACATAATCCAGGCTCCAAATTGACCGTGGTTATCATGCCCATGTTTATGGCAAACCAGATTGATCGAGTGATTGATTTTTTACTAGTTATGAACTGAAGAGAGAAAGAATCACGATGATCTATAGGAAATGACATCATGACAACGGGTATTCTGTTATCAAAATAAATAAAAGATAGAGCCCAGGAGATTACCGAATTCGGTATCGCATTAGACTTTGCTGACCACGAATCACTGTAGACTTGGGACTGCTGATTTGGATATTGTGTTTGATATGTAACAAGTCTATTCATAGTCACCAGTATCCTTAAAATTCACAGCAGAATTGTCACCTGGACGGTCTTTAGAGGGATACTCCGTTGGAGGGATGCCCAAACCTGGATAGCTGACTCAGGAAACCAATGCAATGAAGACCAAGTTTCTCTTTTTCATATAGACGTGTTTTTTCGAACAAATTACCGTGTACTAGCACCCGGGATCAACAAGCGTACTCAACTATCAAGTGAAAGAATTTCAACAGCGGAACTTGCTTTCATGTGGGCGAACAACACGTTTAGAAAAACAACTCATGTTGGTCTGCGCGTAAATTTTCGGTCTTCAACAAGGTGGTCAGCTGGCTTCTACTTTGAGCCTTCAACTCTCTGTGAGAAAACACCAAAAGCTTGCTAGGTTGACAAAAGGTTGAACAAAAATATTCTGAAGTTTTGTCATGACCTACTACACCTACTTGAGGTCCTTCAAGCACGATGCCTACGATAACTTGGGCACTGAAAACGCAATAACAATGCCATAATTCCCGAACGGACCTTGGCTGCTTGATCACGTCAGAGGTGGTCTTTTCGCTTTTGAGGACTGTTGAAGACGTGGGTCGGCACGGTCAAAACTGACATGGAACAACTTGATTCTCATTCGATCCATGGTCTCCGTCAGTGGTGTGGGATTTATGCGTATGACAGCTGCTCTCCGCTCGTGAGCAGCCACTGTCAGAGGCATTTCTTAAAGTCACTCATTCAGACCCAAGAGATGATCGCTCAAATGCTAACTACCATTAGAGATAAAACTGCCAACTACATGGCCACGTGTGGCACAAAAGCATAACTCGTTGCCAAGTAGTATATTCGCCGCAGAGCCATCCACACTTGGAACATGGAACGTTTTTATACTCATGCTAACTTATAGTGACATTATAAAGAACAGTGCATCTCGCACAGCTTAGACTATCTTGAATTTCCCCTCAGATGTCCTGATAGTTGACGCTCATGAGTTCCCCTAGAGGCGATGACTGGTTTCAGAATAATCCTTGGATGCGTAGTCCAGTGTTTGAAGCTTGAAACTCTACAAGAATAAGGCTTCAAGTAGAAGAACGCACATTTAGCCGTGCCCACTTAACTAGGAGGCTTAGAATAAACCCATTGTTCTATGCGAATCTGATCGCATTACACTTGCCTCTTGATTGTTTCACCCTACGTGTTGGAAGCTGATAATTCTGTGATTGTGTCTTTCTCTGTTAGTTCATGCATTGGAATAGTCTTTACCTTGTTGTTGACCTGCAAAATTTTCCACCGTCTCCTACGAGAGTCTGGCAAAGAACAATTTACTTCCCCCGCCGTCCTAGGTTAGATGAAGTATCCATCAATCTACTGCATAAAGTCTGCGAGAAACGAGGAACGTTTGAGTATATGGAGCTGTACACTTGAAGATGTGAGTGGCTATTTAAGACCTAGTGCTGAACATAAAAAACGAGAAATATGCTTGATACACTCAACGGAGATGGTCCTACCCTTCCCGAGGATCCACTAAACATCTGTTTCTTTATTTCAGCAAAGACCAACTTGTGAAAAAGCCATTTGAGACAGCACAACAGTCTCATTATCTCTCATCACTTCCTTCCGGTTGACTGGGTTAGGAAAAGCTTTAGTCAACCGAAACCCGAGAAATGAACTCCCCCAACACGAACATCCTAATCAAATTAACCCCATGGGCGATCCGAACCAAATGTTCCATTCAACATGTTTCCAGTTCGTCGTTAATTTTTGACAGGGTTTATGAGTAATGCCAGTTTGGAGTTTTAACGTCACCGTAAGAGCTAACTGAAGTGATTTCTATGCGTTATCCCAACCTTTCAACAGTCGCTGAAATTGGACTGAACAGCTTGTTCTCTTCCTAGGTAAACCATATGTCGAACACTGATTCCTTTAGCCATTGGGTTGTTTACCTCGCAATCACAAAAGTGTCGGACTCAGATGTACCTTTAATTAGAGCTGGTTATTTTCAACAACAGCATTTGGGTAGCAAAAATTCTGTTATTGTGTGCGACATTTACTGTGACACATTTATTCTGAAAGTAACAATCTTTTTTTCCGTTTGGAAAAACGACACTGAAGCTCTTCGAGTCAGTGACAGGTTTTGGACAAAATTGCCGATCACTGCTAAAGTCGACATCAGTCCTGTCGGACGCAGTTTCTGGGCTCTGAAATGACGGTTTGTTTAGCAGATTTTACCTCAGGAAAACGAGTGCTGCTTTTACACGGCAAGCAAGTCACAACCTTATGTACGTGGTTAGAAGACAGGATATTAATGCAGGCTTACAAAGCAAAAATGCTTTTGGACCAACCATGGTGGGAAAATTGTCTGGTTCCAACTCACATGAGGTTCTATCAGAAACACAGACACCAGGCACAATGCCGTCAGTAAATTTTTATCTATGGATCAACAAGAATCATAACTTACTCCTTGCAGACCAACTTGTGAACATGTAGAGTTATACTGGTTCTCGAAAGAATTCCGTCCTCAAGTACCTGTCACTGGTCCTCTTATCATTGCTGTATGGCTTGCGAAATGTGGGTCTGTGACAGACAACTTCCGTCGAAGAGAGAGAAGGTAGGTGAATCAATGTTGAAAAAATATTTGCTTTTAGTCATCCACAACAACAAATGATGTTAAAAATCAATTAGACGGATTTGGAGAGCTCGGAAAATATGGCTATTCTGTAAATGCGTGTCCGCTAGGAGCCATTAATACCTGAAGAAAAGCTGTTTTTTGTCACACAAGTCTGATTTAACGAATGACGGGGGACACGTGACCACAAATCTCCTTTGAACGATGGGAACAACAAAAGGTCACGCGGGAAATAGAACCAATCCTGTTTCGGAATGAGACAAATGCCAACTCTGCTTTCAGCTCACTGAATTCCAAGCGAATTTGGAAATGGTATACGTCACTGTTTTAACCATGTCAGGCTTGGGACTCCCCTACAGTGGGTAATGTGCTCAGCCATCTTCGCCAACAATGTGATACCTCATTCCTAGCTGACTGTGCTGAGCTGAATGACTGCCTCGCCACAGCTGACCATATACCCACAACTAAAGTCTATGCTGTGACACATGCAGATCACAATGTCATTAATAATACGCTCTCGCCAACGAGTCAGGTAACATCGCCTATAACAATGATGATGTTTTAGCTTGACTGTCTTTCTGGAGAAGTGAGCTTATAGTAATTATGCAATACAGAGTATGGTCTAATATATGCGTCCTTCTAGAGAGCGTGACACTGATTTGATTGTTGATTTATTGTAGAATAACCGACGAAACGGTGGTTTTCTCTAAACAAGGAGAGTGATGTCAGTATATTATGCTGGAGTCGGTAAAATACCAATAGGTTAGTCCTACTGTACCCTAAATTCCGGCAAACAAATGTGTTACAAACTGCCTGTGTTGCCTAGGCCCCAACTCCCACAGAAAATAAAAGTCCTAACTGCATGCGAATGGTGAACAATCACGCACTTTTTTAAATAAACCTGAAACCGAAAAGCATATCAGGTAAGTCCGGTGGTTAAAAGTGAATGATAAATGGTCGACGGATGTAGTGAAGTTGTCACCAGACTTTGTCCTCGTATTCAGTCAAGTCTCTACGAAGGGCTAACCTGATTGAGTAGCCAATGGTTTGCCAAGATGGACAGGAATAGCCAACCAACTACCACCAGATTTGCGTGATTAAAAATCACCAACCATGTGTTGCTTCTAATCTTTGAACAATATTCATCTTATTTGCTCATTATCGTTCGCAGCTTTGTATGAATAAGGCATCTCCAGGTTGAACTACTCTAAGGTAAGTCAGTTTTGGTATTCTTCTACTAAACTTACAGCGCGAAATTCAGTTGCGCAGGCTGTTATTGAGTTTCACAAGCGAGTACTGAACGCATACCTTAAAAACTTTGATAAATTCAAAATGCTGCTTGAATGATTCCTAATGACATGTCAGTTACCCGCCCAAGTGATAGCGGAGACACCAGCAATAAAAAGTTCTGATGACGATTAAGATCATTGGGTTGGAGGAGGACAAGTTTTGCAATCAAAATTAGGACCACTACAACAGTTGCCTTGTATATACGATCTTTTATCTTCAGTTTACTTTGTTTCTGACGCCACACACGACGCAAGTTGGTTAAAGCTGCTCGTATCTTGACTGCAGGCGCATTGACTTTATTTGCTGTATTAGAATTAAGGGAGGAAGGAGTTTATTTGGTGGTCAGGATATTCGCGCCTTCCCGATTAGAATTCCGGACGGTTAATCTGCGTTCACCAAACAACATTCAGACATTTTTCACAAAGGAAACTACTCACAAGGTTGATGAAAACTCTTGGACAGCCCACGACCGGTTTCGCCCTTCTTGGGGCTCATCAGGTAGGCGCAGTCCCCGAGTTTCCGTCAACCGTATGATCTACTTAAACCCAAATTGCACTTTTTTCGAGAAATACACTCATCTGCAAATCAATTTGGTTTTCATGGGAGACTCAATTGAATCTCTCGTTTATGATGTCCTCCAGCTGAATGTGCTGCACACAAGCCGCCTCATGATTCAGTTGGCACGATATTCGAGATATCGCAGTATATTTTCATAAAGGAAACTACTCACAAGGTTGCTGACTTCCGTTCTCAACATTCCTCGACTGTGATCTACGAGTACCTCAAGTTTTATTACATTACTTTATGAAAAGGGAAAGCATGGGAATACTCTTGCAATGCGAGCCACCAGACGTAAGTGAAATTGGCCGCAAAAGTGAAAGTGGCGCTACAAAAATGGGATGGATCAGTGGCCGAATTCTCTGATAGGAAAATCACCCACGTTAAATGATCCAACATCTCGAATGTCTGAGACTCTTTGCCATTGAAACTTGGAAATCCCTCTATTTGGGGGAGTGTCTTACAGGTAACTACCGATAAGGAAAAGTACGTCATTCAAACTTTCACTTCTGCATAGAGTCGGAACAGCTGAATTCCTAACAACCGCCTCTTCGCAAACTCATATTGGTTCATTTTTTAAACCAAAGTGCGTCGAACGCAAATTAACTGCTGTAGTAGAAGTTATATATAAAATATTTGATCTGGAAACATATGCAGCGCCTCAACTCGGACTGTTCCCCAGTAATCCATTGGAAAACGAGATACACAAAGGATTTTGCACGGAGCCTACTTTTTGCGAGCACTCTACAACTCATGAAAATCAGGCACAGTTTGCGTTGTCTACTTGGCCTCAGGATATCGGCTTACGACCCATCTAATCCATTTGTGCTGGGTGATGTGTCAAGAACAGAGTGCTAACCAAAACATTAAGGTGTGCATAAGAACGTAGTTATACAGAGGTTTTAGGAGAAGTTAATTGTAACCAAATGTAAAATAAACAGATTGACTGATCGAAACTACAGGACTACTTAATATATGTGATTTCAGTAGACAACCTCCTAAAGAAGCCATAAAATACCTCCAGGATTTAATAATAGAGCCACCTAGGACCTTGCTCTTTCAATAGGCTTTCTTCTCATGATGAAATGTGCACTATGGACGCAGAAAATAGACGGGCCTTGTTTCACACTGTATCCTTGTTTGTGGGTTACTTTGAAATATCCAACAAGTTTGTTTTTCAAAACCACGTTTCCAACAGTGATATTGCACGAATGTGCCCTTAAACTTGAATTAAACTTAACAATGAAATTTTTGGTGGGAAACTCTCAGTGCACATTTGAAAAGTGCAATGAAGGGAGTGGAGAATGCAGGGCATGACTGGTTCTACCTGGCAGAATTGCTTTCTGTCATGAAACAGATAAATACTCAACTATTTGTGTTCCAAGGTCGGAGGATGTTCCTTGAGGACAAGGAAAGATAAAGCCCGTTCCTACAGAGCAGTAGGTTGTAAATTTTGGATGAAGTAGCGTTTCCAGGTTGGTTGCCTTTTTTAGAGCATCACTGACAGAAAAGTCTCGGGAATAGGAGCGGCAGTAAAATGCAATGGTTTGTTTGAAGTCTCTGAGTAAGCTTGGCTCTCAAAAAGTCTTTGTACACCTGTCCTGTATTAGTTAGGGTATCTCGGACGATAAACTTCAGCAAGAGCAGAGTGGCATTCCAGTCATGGATAGTTGGTCTAAACTCAGTTTGCCTGTCTCATAAGAAAATGTTCATCTCTTTCTCATCCACTTGCCAATGCATAGTGTCCCGTAGATTGTTTTGATGCACGGTCTGATTAGCTTTTGTTTGTGGAGGTAAAGATGGCGTCCCACTTTTCTTACCCTTGCTTAGAAGCATCTATCACATGGACAGTACAACTATATCATAGATTATAATCGACAGGTTAGTTCATATTACTCAATAGTCCTTTCAAAAAGGGTATATTCTCTCACCGGCTACCGTAGGAATGATGATGGAACATCAGTCCGTCACAATGAAGCACCAAAAGTAGTTGTTATACTACTTTTTGGTCCTATACACCTGCAAACGTAAAAATGTTTCAACAAACAAACCAGGCCATGAACTAGGTCATCAAATGGGTTCAAACTCATAGCAGACACTGTCAAATTGGCAAGCGTTGTCTTTCCTGATGAGTTGGGCAAAAACTTATTTTTGACTACTACTTCAAAAAAGTTAGCCATTCGTTTTATTTCCTGCTTAGCAAGCAGGACTGTCATCAGGATCACACTGCTCACTGGGTCGATGAAAGCTCTTCGATGACCGGTTTCAGCGTCGTTCAAAACCACCAGCTTCAGAGTTTCCCTCCAATTAAATTAATATTGTATTTTAACCCTGTTGTACACCACTATCAAAATACATGCGCCTGTTAACTAATTCGGTTTTGAAACGAGATTCAACTAAATCGCAACCGAGTATCCTGTTTATGATATTTTTTCCAGTGAATTCACTTCACAAAGGCCACCTGATGTTTCAGTTGGCACGATTTTCAACGGAACACGTTACTCATGAGATCGATGAAGACCCACTACCAATTTCGCTCTTCTTCCCGTTCATCAGCTCGGCGTAGTCTCTTAGTTTTTTCGAACTTATTTCCTCTTGAACATCAGGATGTCTTCAACTGATGAAAGATCCTCTCATCAAAGTGTTATAAACGGGAGATTTAGCTGGGATTCAGTTGAGATCGCTGTTAACTCTCACTGAATTTTCAAATGTTTGAGTTTCACCAACAACCTGGGATAAAGTTTTTTCATGTACCTTGAAAATCATCCTGCTCACATGTTTCCTTAACTAAACGCCGGATTCAACAAAACTAGGAAACGATAACTCACCGGAAGTGTAACGGATTCTGCCTGACGTTGCCACAACCCGTTGGTTTTGAGCAACGGATTTTATTTGGATGATGGTGGGTTGAGACAGTGACAGAAGTTACACTGCTGTTCCCCTGTGGTTGAAAATTTACGCATGTGGACTGACAGACACGCGCAAGATGGGTGACAGAAATCCCCCCTATCTCGCCCGTACACACCACCAGCAAGATCTAAACCTAGACAGAATGACAGATTTTGCACACTGACAAACACAGCGAACTTTGTTGTGAACCGCATGCCTACGGTGGATTTGTCTGATGTCCAAACACCGATTCTGACAGTAGTCTGCTGGCTAGTGAAGGGGACGACAGTGGTGGAAGAGAGACGCAAATACCCAATCCGACATGCCCTCAGGTAATGGTTTGGTTTACTTGACAAAGACTTGGGTTAAAATTTCGATAACCTGTAATTTGTAGGTTAACTGGACAAAAGCTTTCGTCGCATTGCTATCCATCTGGACAGAGATTACTGGTGCAGAAGATGCGATGTAATACAGGTGCGCTGACTTGTCACTTGAAGCCTTCCAGGAATGAAAACAGCAGATGGAGGCTAAAGCGTGCACGACTCACACCGAAGCCTGTGAGAAGTTTTCTAACTCGGAACAAATGGATATTGGTTTGTCATAATGGCTTATCATGACAATCAGAAAATATATGGTGTAATATACCAATAAACTGTGGGCACTTCATTTAGAATAGAACAACCGCAAGCCTTTTTTCATAAAGGAAACTACTCACAAGGTTGCTGAAAACTCTTCGACAGCCCACGACCGGTTTCGCTCTTCTTGTGCCTACCTGATGAGCCCCAAGAAGGGCGAAACCGGTCGTGGGCTGTCGAAGGGTTTTCAGCAACCTTGTGAGTAGTTTCCTTTATGGAAATATACTGCGATATCTCGAATATTGTAGTGACTGATACATGAGGTGGTCTCTGTACAGCACATTCGGTTGTAGACTATCATAAGCGAGAGATTCAGTTCAGTCTTTCGTGAAAACCAAATCGATGGCAAATGAATGTGTTCCTCGAAAACAGCGTGCCTTCTTTTACGGAACCTGTGGAGCAATTTAGCGCTGAAACTGTTCAGCCCGCAACCATTATTCGAAACGAACGCTGAGGCTGCATACCAAAAGAGAGATAATCAGTGATCTGCATAGCTCATTTAGCCGCCTATCCAAAGGAGTGAGTTCATACACGGGTCGATTCATAATGGGGTAGTTGAGTGTCCAAATAATGATGGCACAAAAATTTATAAATAGAGTTTATGTGAAGTAAACTATCAATTAAACTGGTTGAATAAAAATTTAAAACAAGCACTGAACCGAGCCTCTTGGGCACCTCGCAGCCTTTCTTCAAATTACTTGAGATATCCGAACGCGACATTAAGTCAGCTTCAGATTGATCAACTGACAATCGTTTTAGGTAGAGAAGATTCTCCTGTAGTAAAGCGGTTTGATGAGCAAGTTATTTAGTTTGCGTTTTTGGTACTGTGAAGCGATTTTAACATTACCGTTTGGGAACTCGTCGTGCAAACGTTCTAAGCCGAAAAACCGAGACCCTACCAGTTGCCAACGGGGGGTCTCAGTTGAGGATTGTCGTTCCTTTTGTGGTATGTAGCTTGACTCTGGTCATCCTGTTGTGCTCGGATAAACGAATACTGAATATCGTCCAGATCAACGGATCTTATTGTTGCCAGAAAGACCATACCAATAACTAGCAAATGTAACTGCACACGAAGATCCCTCAAATACTGGATCACCAGGAGGTTGAAGAATGTCAGAGGAAGCTGAAGGCCCAGGAGATGGAGAAGGTCTTCGCTGCTGGAAACAGACTGATTTGATCAACAGGTCAAAAGAAAGCAAGGGTCAGTGTCAAGAAAAGACGTAACGGCAATTCACTTCCTGAATCGTTGTCTTGATCAGTGGGCTGGGCACTTCAAAGAACACAACCGATGAAACAACCCAGCGGGCTTCAATGGAACATCGACGATAAACCGTATCAGCAAGCGCAATCCGGCATGACAATCCTACTGTAGAAGATTTGGAACAAAAACTGAATACCAGCCAAACGGGGCTCTTCGACCGTCATCCCAGTTTTCAAAAAGAGCAAAATAACGACAAGCGTAAACCATGGTGCCATCAGCCTGGTATCCATTGAGGTGTTCTCTGGCATTGTTTTGCGTAGGTTGATCGATTATCGGGAGATGCACGTTCGTGAGAATCAAGTTGAGTTTCGCCCTGGCCGAGGATGCATCGACTATATCTTTACCTTGAGACAAATTTTTGAACAATGTCACTGCTTTAAACGTCCCACGTCGGTTGTTTTTCTTGATATGAAACCTGCTTTTGGCTCTGCCGATCGTGAGAAACTTTGGCAGTGTCTGGCAACCAAAGGTGTCATTTCCAAACTTATATACCTTATGAGGGCATCGTATGCGAACTCCTGTGGGAGCGTACGAGTATACGGCAAGGTTTCGCCTTGGTTCCCCACACCCAGTGGTGTAAGAAAAGGCTGCCTTCCCTCATATTCCCTATTCAACTCCTTTACTTATGTAATGCCTGAAATTTCTCTGCCTGCCTCTGAAACCCAGGGAGTCGAAATGCTCCTGGGACGTTTGCTCACAGACATTGCGTATGCGGCCGACATTTTTCACCTTTGTTCAGATCCCTCCCAAGTGCAAACGATTTTAAATAATCTAAACAATTCTGCTGCACGGTTTGGCATACTGTTCACATTTGCAAAGTATAAAGTAGTGCTACAAGACTGGGTTGGATCAAACTTAAATCTCATGATTTTAATTGAGCCAACGGACATGTTAGATAAATTTGTTTACCGGGGCAGTTGTGTAAGTTCCGGTGGTTTGACTGGCGATTAGACTACTTCTCGAATCGGGAAGGTCAGGACACCTTTTGTCAGCCTCGGGCACCAAGGGTGCCAACGTGAAGTCGGTTTGTCTGTGAAGAACAGAGTTTACATTGCGGCAGTGTGATCCATACTGCTTTGTGGATCAGAGACGTGGCCTATACGTGCAGAGGGTATGCGGTGTCTCCGAGGCATTGATGAGTGGTCTTGTGTAAACATCAGATTAGCGATGCTGAGGAACGCCAGATGGTTGTAGGAAGAAGGAACTTTCCCGCCCCAGAAGTGACGCTGGTTGGGATATGTACTCCACACTCCAGAAGACTGTGTGCCTCGCAGAGCTCTTTTCGCCTAGCCCTTTGCTGATTTAAAGTGATCGAGATGTTGATATTATATCACCTGCCGACGAAGTATAAGGCCTCCAACCAGTAAACTGAGTCAAGCCGATAATTGTCGCCTCTTTGAATGAAGGCCAGATCGCGCAGACAGTGGTGTTCTTGCATCAAAGCTGTCGCCTTCAATGTGTACCTACCCAATTCACGGATTAAGTGAACACGTCATCGCTTCCATGGCTTGGCCGAAACTCCCTCTCTCCCTTTACGGTGATCGAAACTGCAGCAGCTGGAACCAAATGTGCTATGGTACGTGGTTTATAGTTGATAAACTGATTGGTTGAATCGTACAGCTATTTTATCCTCATTGGAAAGCGTCAGCATGGTGCAACTCATGAGAATCCAGGGATTTTTGAACCCTGACCCCCACGCTGATAGTTTGAATGTCTAACTATGAGCGGCTGATTAACAGTGTGATCGGTTCTCGCATGACATAGCACTACTCAACCTTCCATTACAAGAGCAACGTGATGTGATCATGTGTCCATTGGTTCCTCGATTAAGGAATCCTTAGACGGAAGCTTCACATCCGCTCAACACGTGACCTCGTGATGTGGTTTCCGTGACTGGAGTATGAGTGTCATTATATGCTGCGAGTCAGTCATAATGCTTGGGAAGGCTTTCTCAGGACTCTCTGTCTAGGGAAGTGAGCAGAGCTCACGTCTAAAAATGCAAGTGTGAACTTGGAACAACCCAGGATTTCAAAGAAAACTCATAGTTGAATGCTCATTTGCCTCAAGACTACATAATGAGTTTCTATCACAGATCAATGGCCAAAATAGAGCAAGTGGTTTTTTGTACGGAGAGCAGATTGAGTTTCATTGAGCATCCCAATGAGGGCGCTTTTTAAGACGAAATAAGCAGAAACTGGGAATCAACAAAGGTCATATTTAGCCCCCATATTCTCCACGAAGGAGTAAACCGGAACTAAGGAGAATTCGGTTGAGTTATGCTATATGTATATATTAGGAGCAAAAAATGCACTAAAATTGTACGATGTGCTCAGGTTCGGGAAACATAAGATGGTTGTTTCACAAGGTGTTGTAAATCATTATGCGCTTTTGCCTTAACGGCATCTATATTAACTATGTTGGTTTGCTATTTGTCAAGGTTGACAGCGTCGCTGGCCTTCTTTGGTATAAAAGAACTGCAACCCACAAATGTGACAGATGTAGTAGATGACTAGAGGTGTGTCCAGGTTTCCCTCAGTAGATCAGACAGATTTAATTGAATAAAAGACCAGTAAACTAGTGGAGCGAAGGGCCAAAATGAGTATCGTGCTAGGTCGTTGTTCATAGGTTAATCCTCAAAGTAAATAGATCGAATATCACGTCATTTCTTGATGGTATTACTTGTTTGGGGTTTTTCTCAAATATACGTTTTGCATTTACGAGCAAATTTGAATAAAAATCCCAGCTAACGCTAACCTCAGGAACGTGCGCAAAATGTTGAGGAATCTTCTACAGTGATCAGTTGAGATATGAATGGGCTGTCAAAAACACAAATCGATATTAAAGTTCAAATGAAGTAAGTGCTGCAAAGTTGGTCTTCTTCACGGATTGATCGGAATCCCAGGGTGCTTCCTAACACGACATGCTTCATTTAAACCACCAGATACAGATGGTTCAAGATACAGTTTCCTCTAAGGAGGCTGCTAACCAGGAAAAAGGAAATTATTCTTCTGCCAATTTTCTTCATCCAAGGAATTAGCGTACACTTCTTTCAGAAACACTTAGGCTCACTTCGGGCAGGCATACTTATTCACCACAATGTGACACCGAATACTTGGGAGCGAATACGTTGATGTTTTGTTGTCACTATCAATCCCACGAAGCATAATTAGGTTTACTCCGTCTACTGGTTCGAATATCCCCTCATATTACGCCAAAGATGGGCTGTATACGCCGAATCATAGATAGCTAGCTTTTGACATGAAATAGGTGTGTACTCTTCTAATCAGAGATTGCTGAGGTCAGCTTGATGCCCTAATAAATGCGCTCCTAGTGACGCAGACTCTTAGCTGTGCACGTAACCGTTTTCGGATGTGTTACGCCCACTACGCTGAGTGTGTTGAAAATGCCCGCTCGTTTATACCACCTTCCATGGCGTCTTTAGTATTCTTTGTTCAGCGTTAATGACAAACCATCAGGCTCAGTGATAATAGCATGAAGCCAACCAAATTTCCTAAGTAATTCGCAAGAGCGTCTTCGTCGCGTTCGAAAATCAGAACATTGTGAAACTACTCACGAGTAGCTTTGGACTGGAGAGGTGCGATTTCGAAGTAGTGGTGTAAAACTACCACAAACTTCGTTAGTTCAGTGACATTAAGATGAAATGTGCTCGTATGACCACAATTTCTTTGCTTTCCCCTTCCCTTTTCTGCTGATGTGGGAAGAATTCAACTAGCGAATGCCGTTAATCTTTTAGCGCCATTGTGATGTTTTATGTACTGCACCAAAGAGTACCACTTCTACCCTGACACACAAATAAGTGATGGAAGATGTAGACCAGACAACGATTATCTGGAAATCCCGCGCATACAATCTACGCAGGTAAACTTACTGTGTTCATCACAGCGTCTATATCATCAAAAGATGATAGAAACACAAGAATCGATTCTTCCTATCCGTTTTCATGCCAAATGACTTTTCCCATTGATGCAGCCCAGTATGGCATAGAATGGAATATCTTAAATTCTAGTTTAGACGATAAGGTTTTCCGATTTTCCACCGTCAGAAAACAACGTTCTGTTGCTTTCGGTGCTGGTTTGTTGACTGTTCGACATTCCGTTAATTACATTAGCTGAGGTGAGTTGTACGGTTGTTCGCAACGCATAGTTGCGCGTGTGTTTGGATGAAAGAGTTGGCCGAATCCTCACAAAACATAACTCACCGCACCGAACCGCACTCGGTGCTTACCAGTGGATACCAGCCGAATTGCGCCATTTGAACACACATCCAGTCTTCCGTGCCTCAGTACTCATCCAGTGCTCGGGTCTGGGGGGGCTGGGAATGACAATATATTGCATATATATCGTGGGCAAATTTCAACACGGCAAGCGTACAAACAACGATTTGAGTTGTCTTGTTTGTGGGAAGCCACTTATGCAACAATTAGTATCCTATAAGTACCCCATTACGTTGTGAATGTCTCTAGAAGATGAACCGTTCGGGCAGGTGAGGCGGAAAACTGAATAAACAAATGCAACAATATAAGTAATCACTGAAGACTGCACAAACCCTCTTCACCAAGCTGACCGAAACCAGTACCAATCCTGGCCAAACCACACCTGTCAGATTTGGGGAAACAAATGTGTGTGTGCGCAGAAGCGGTAATGGAATTCAGACATTTCCGCCTCATTTGAAGTTGATGAATTTTTCCGCCGAATCTTTTCCAGCAAGTGGGTCGTCATTTTGTTAACTAAAACCACAGCAAACAGGATCATCGGCAATAAAATTATGTTTATCATACCGTAATATTGGGTTATTTCTATATTTTCCCAGTTTCTGGCTTCGCTGTCCTAGGCATCACGCATATTCGGATTAAAGGTGAAAAAATTTCAAGTAACCTGTAAGGCCCACAGAAATAAGTGCTTGTATGTGGGGGAAATGAAGAATACTGTACAAAGTTTCTACAACTGCCTAGTGTTGAATCGTCACAAGATGAAGGCAGATTGTATAAACTTCCAAACTAGAAGCGAATCCATGTCTACCTTTAACAGAGTCTTCGCCGCATCGGTGAAATCAATCTATGGCGAAAAGCCGGAAAGCATTGTACAGCCATTTCATCCTTGCTTGGAATCGTCAGTAGTGTACATGCCACGAAACTCAGACGTCCGAGCCCACGAACTCCTTGCTAGAGGTTGGCCAAGAGCGGCTGATCGGTGGGCTGGTCACTGCATGACCACTTGATGTGGTTACCGTGATTCAAGAATGAGTGTCCAAGTGAAAGCTAATCACACTGATGATCAGCCACTCGTGGTCAAACGATTAACTGTTCAACCCCTAGAAGGCAGGTCATGAATTCAGAACTCTTTGAGTTTCGTGGGATGCATACAGTTGATGGTTCTAAAGAAGGATGAAATGGCTTTTCAGCTTTTCACGGACAGGACATCTCTCCTGAACATCATGAAATCTCCTCACATTACTATCAATCATACCTTATTTCTTTGGCTACAAAGCCGTCTACACTAATCTTTAGATCAATGTAACATTCGGACCCAAGTGAAGAAGAATCAGCTGACAAAGACTCCATGAAATTTGTTCCAGGCAGCAGAGCAGATAAAACGGTGGGCTTCACTTTGATAACCAGGGTTGGTACTCTAACTGAGCACCTTCAAAGAAGACACTTACCTCCACCCCAGTAGTATGCACACATCTTCGGTAGACACTCTCAGTTGTACACGAATTCGGTTGTGATGAGAGTTTTCAATTAATCCAGTTGAATCTCTCGTATATGATGGCCTCCGGCCAAAACCAAATTCGTGTGCAGTTGACAAAACTTGTCAAATTCTGTCCAATTTAGGCTCAAATGGAACATAAGGATGACGGAAACCCGGGGATTGTCCCTAAGTGATGAGCCCCAATGAGTGAAAAACCGGTTGTGGGCTGTCGAATAGTTTTCAGTAGTCTTAACACTACTGTGTTACGTCCAAACAATGTACACATCTTGCTTCAGAAGCGAGGAAGTAAACATAATCTTTGTCTTTAATCTCTGAAACTCTCACATCAAGACTGCCAATCATTGAACTCAGGTCATCTATTTTTTGCACATCACCTAGAATCGGATTAACTTGGTCCCATCTGGATCGATGTTCTGACTTTACTGGAGAAGTTGGGGGAACATTAACAACCACGTCGGGAAGCAGAACCCTTTACCTTCTCCAGATAACGTTATCCTAGGCATCAGCGGCTAGATCATCATAGGGCTGTTTCAAATAAAATTTCGAAAAATAATGAAACCCTGATGGCCAAAACTGTCACAGCAGCAAAGCACTCAGGCGGCAACAACTGCAGCTGGGTACCGTGTACTTGACGTTTCAACTTTAAGGAGGCGCGGGGAGGAAGAATTTTAGACTTGAAAAAATGAACAATTGATGTAACTGCAAGGTGAAACGACAAGGTACGAAGTTAATGCCTTGGAGGAATGTGAACAGGACGCAACAAAACGGTAGAGGAGGACTCGAGACTTTGGGACTTCATGAAATTGTCACCTGGTGTACTGATTGATAATTTTTATCTCGGGCTACATGCCCACATCGACTATAAACTAAGAAGTCTTAACGACGGAAAGATCTACTGACAACCCTATGAGTAAGTACATTATAATAGGGCTATAACATCTCTCGAAGAAGCAGAGTTGATAATAGGTGATAAGTGCATATAAGTTGTACGGCAAGCGCTTAAAGCTATATATTGAGATTTTTTCTGACAAAACCAGTGATCGATAACTAGTCAGAATAAGCCATAAGGACACCCGCAAATGAGCAGTTGGACAGTGGGTGCGGTTTGGAACTGAACTCGGACTGTTGACGCAGAAATCCCGAAAGATCATCCTTGGGGATGTGTCATAAACAATTCGAACCCTCTCACTTCTGTTTATAGGTGGTGAATTTAATATCCATTTTTGTAGTGCATTAATTCTCGGGGGATTCGTGCACCAGTATGGTAAGATTTTGACGGATTGCCGTACCATAATATGGAGAACACTACACCAAATCAACGAAGTGCACCACGAAACAACTAGCAATGTTAGCTTAGGTGATTGTGCACTTCAAGACTGACTGAAGTCCAAAACACCGCACAGGCGAGGTGGCTTCCACAAGTGCACTCTGAAATACAGTAGGTTCTGGCCAGACTCTCTAAGGATAAATATTTTAGCTTTTAAACGACAGATCATCACTAATTCGCTTGACAATAACCGAAAGAGCTGAGCAATCAAAATAAGCATCGATTTGAATGGAAGAATAGAAATTGCAAAAAACCTTTACAGAACACGAAAAAACCCTTGGAAGGAATACCACAAACCCCTTATGACTTTCAAACACCGCTTCCAATATTTCAAAAAATCTACAGTTGTTCTAATTTATTGAAGGGATATCTGACGACTGATCATGCGTTAGTAACAAATCTGTGGGGAGAAAAGTTTGCCAAAACAAGTCATCAACGTGTTTCTGCTTAATTCCACCACCAAGCTTTTTGACGTTAGTTCGGCAAATCTTTGCTGAGCGTCGGTGTGCATTCAGCCAAATAACGCCCTGTCACCGATTCATGGTAGCATGAGCCTGAATTTGTGGTGAAGAGTAATCATTTGAGCGGCTGGTTAGAAAATGATAAGCCAAGTCAACTCATCTGCATATCAACTCCGGAAATGTGGACGAAATATTCTCGACGAATGCATCTGAACTGCTGCTGAGTCAAATCGATAAACAGGCAGTTTATTTGCGTTATAATGTACCGTTGATGAACAGTTCAAAAAGGCGCATTGTAAGTTGTTCAATAAAAAACAATCAACACATTTGCGGGACATTGCAGCTATGGAGCGTAAAAGGAACATGAGCGATGACATACTGTTGAACACTTGAACCTAGACAGAAGCAATTAAAAAGCCGGGTTGGTGTTGGAATCAGCCAGAGCGTCGCGCTTTCATTGTCGGGCAGTATGAAGCTCAACATGGCAAACATGTTGCAAAATATATCTATAAGCACACTTAATTTCTGCAGCCATGATTCTGATGCTTATATAGTTTGATGCGTTGTGATACCGCATCGAATTCCCTAGAAATTCTGAACGAGCAGTCTACCTGTACATTTGAACTCGTCTTCTCTTGCAACGCGTTTGACTGGCAGAAAAGACAGGTTCAACAACTTAACGAAGTACGGTTTATCCAGAGATCAATTGGCATTGTGGCTGTCTTACTGAAGCAAGCTGCTACTGCAAACCCCCCCCCCCCGTTACGCAACAGAAACTGCAACATCCCAAAAATGCATTAAACTAACATATTAAAACAATACCTCGAAACTTCAAAACTGGCCTTTCTTATTCATGGACAAGTTCCCTTAAGTGGAGGTGTCATATAACAGAGGGAATCTGCTGCTTCACCACACATCTGAATTAATGCACCTTCACCAAATAGCAGCACATAAAGGTAGCTGCAATTGTCAAACAAGGCAGAAAAATATGAACAAAAAAGAAAATGTTATAGTGGAATTCAAGTCAAACCTGAAGAGAATCGAACTAAAAGTTTATCCAGGAGTAGTAAACTTTGAAAGGTATGGTCATGAAGTGAATGCCTTAAAATGCAAAAGTATTTCGCCAAACACTGTCGTCTGCACAGTAATTTGGTTTTAACGGGAGACTCAGCCGAATCCAGCTAACAGTCTATTTTACCCCAGTGTGCTGCACAAGGCTACCCACGTTCCAGTCAGTCAACTTTTGAGACATCGCAGTACATTGTCTTGGCGTAAAACACTACTCATAAGTTCGCTGTGGAGGGGCCTTCAGTAGCCTTCTATTGCGTTTAGAGAATGCAATTCGCTTGAAACATCTATATACGTTCAGACTTACCTGCCTTTCGCTTCATATCCAATATGAATGTTGTTCTAAGTCAACCATTTAGGATGCCAGTTGTGTTCTAAGGTGCTTCGAATGACACAACGTGGGTATAATGGCAAAGTTACTGTTCCAGGGTGTAACTTGTTTCCCACATTAACGAATTTGTCTAACCTATTTCAGACACGTCAAATATGTTTGTTGGTAAACGGGAATTGAACCCCAACTTCACGAGATCTCATCTCCGCAAGTGAAAAATTAACAGGGCCTTCCAAAGGATTGCTATTTCCTTGAGAATATCGTATTGTGCCGCGTGCTGCTTATAGTAATTTGCATTATACTCTCATATTTGTCATGCTGATGGTTCAAGAATTACTGGGGTTACAATCGAGTCCATCAAACCGCAATTCCTCATATCATAGGCAGGTCTAAATTCACACAAAATATGAGTTGAGCACCAAGACAAGGTAATGAACTCGCTTATAGGACCCTTTGAAAATGATTTGTGGTCTTCGTGGTAAGGTTCAGTGCTTAAGCAAAGCTCTAAATAACAGAAGCTGTTCAGTCGGGCACTTTTTCCCGTCTACCGGGCGTTAGGTCGCTGAACTCATCAACCCGTATAAAGACCATCCTCGGGAAAAGTTGAAGATCCCTGTCGTAGAGTGATTTTTACATGAGGACAGATCTGATTGCTAAGAATGCGAGTTGTTCTGTTAAGTGAGGTATTGCGTTCATGACGGTCTAGTTGTTCTGCCCCCACTAAATAAGCACTTTGTCGTCTATGCATACCTAACGAATGTAATTGTCATTCTCCTTGAACAGCGTTACAAATGAATTTGACCTCTCTGCAGAAGGCCACTAAGTTGAACGGAGACGTTTTCAAAACGACTAGTTAACGATGTTCTGATTAGGCATCGGAGAAGACACATAATTTAGGTCACGCATTATAACCGACCAAAACAACTCAGCTGAATTGTTTGGGGTGATCGCTCAAAATCTGCGGACAAACTGAGAGGTCGTTGCACACTACACATCCCAAACAAGAGAAACCTTACAGAATGACTTTTCAACCCAACCTCGAGGGGGCCCGTATGCTTCACATTGTGTGGAAGAGCGTCAGAATGCTATTGCTTGAACTGTCTTTCAGTCGGTGGCTTGAGTGATGCGATTCCCCAGTTTTCAAATGGACTGAGGTAGCACTCTCATCCACCTGCGTGAACCTGTTTTCTATAAAAACAGTAACGTGTTTCTTCATCAGAGCAGCTAGAAGACAAATCGTGAGATGTTAACAGTCACAGAAGTAAAAAGGACAGTAACAAACTAGTGTCACATGGGGTCTTATGACAAAAGTTTAACATTTAGTCAGCTCCCCTGTAAGTAGATGGCATGAAAGAATAATTTTTATGCACACAGTGCGTTCCGATTGAGAGTGCTCCACAACTTTGGGTTCTGGTTGCGCACCAGGATCTTGGAATTTTGAGGGGATTCAACTACAGGGTCTGTCTCATGGATGTGACGCGCAACTGATGGTCCTCCCCCAGCTCTCTATCTGACGCTTATTTGTTACTGTCAGTTACACGTGCCGTAGTAAATTTTCCGACAAGTGTTCTGCTGAGAAAGACACTGGCTAGTTTTACCTGTGTATGTTCCATCATGACTGCAAGTGAACTGATAAGTGACATGTGCGGTAGAGTAACCCGCAACAACACTCCTCTGATTTTAGGAAGTAGGAGTAACTGAGTAGCTAGAACCTTGCGATTTAGGGTAGATTTGAGTTTTATTTTGCGCCCTTAGTAAGGTGATAGTCCTTAAATATGAACACGGGGAGGATTATTTATTCGAGGCAGTGTTAGTCATGTCCAAGCGCGTGTTGGGCTTGCCGTGAAGAACCTATCCGTGTAACCGTTACAGTCACCCGTTTCAAGACGGGTTCCCTCTCAAGTAGTTGGTCTACGGTGTTCCTCATTCTGTGAAATAGCGCGTTTAATAAACACTGTTTGTAAGCAGTATGTAAGTAGCTGTTGAGGTCCATATATTGTCCGTTCCGTATGCTTTAGAGTAGGCCATGCTTTACAGGGTCTCGTTCGTATACTAATTCAGTCTCGCGAGACTCTGACAACTCAGGGAGTCATGCGGGAAAAAATGCAAATTATCACCTATAAAGCGGTAGTACAGCTGAAGTGAGATACTATCGCGGAGTTGCTCTTCAGCTTCTACCAGTAAAATGCCTGTCACAGTTGAGCCTGGTGATCTGCCAATAGCAACAGTGTGACCATTATTTAAGCCATCCCGAAAAAACAAAACGAAACTAATGTGTACGGGGAAACATAAGGTCCCAAGCAGTTGAATTCGCTCGCCTAGTAACAAGTAACTGTTTTGAATTGGTATTTTGCCCTGTAAGTGAATCCAATCCATACTGAAAAGCCAAGAAGCACGGTACAACTGTTTTCTTACTGGGAATCACTAACAATGCGCATCTCGCAAAACTCCAAGGGGGCTTCGAACCCACTCCTGGAAACCACAGTGAGTGGTCACTTGTTGGCCTTCTGTGAAATCTCCATCTGAGAAGCCACCACTCAAGGACCCACATGACGTTGCTTTCGTGGTCGGTGAATGTATGGCATCATACGTCCTCTGAATGCGAGATAATCGCAATGCTGATCTGCCGTTTGGGGCCGAACGTTTATGTGTTGAAACTACCAGAGAGAATTCGCAGGTTCGAAATCCCCCAGAGTTTCGTGAGATGCGCACTACCGAGGATTTCTAGAAAGGCTGAAAAATCTGTACAGTGCTTCTCGGCTTTTCATCATAGATCAGCTTTACTCACGGAACGAAATCTCAACTGAAAGTTCCCACCTCTCCTCACACCGCCAACAATCAATTGTTCCTCGCAGTGGAACATCCGCAGATAAGAAATTAACGTCAATTGAAAACATTTTTATGGAGGCTACCGGTAAACTGTTAAGTGTATGATGATGCTTAACTTCAAATAATGGGAGCAAGAATGCCGACTAGCCAACGGTCAATTTTATGAAATACCTGAAATTAATCTCAACGGCAACTATGGTTTGTGAAATTTCGGTCAGCCCCAAATTTGTAATGCTTCGTTTCCGATCGGTTTGAAACGTTTGTACCGTGGCTCTGAGATGATCATATGTGGTTTGGGCGGTTGAAGCACCTAGTGAATTACCTAGACCAAAGCACTGCTTTCTTTAGTTGCATCCTTCTTAAAACCTCCAGTCATCTCCAAGGACCTCGATCACTTTGCTAGACATTCATTTCATGATAATTCCATTCAATTCGCTGTCTTTTTGCAAAATATCGAGTTATCCAGGGAGCGTAGAATCCTGAGAGATTGCTAGCGCTCAGGCATCCGACAATAAGATTGTTGCGCAGTAAAAGACAGAAATTTATTAATATATCCACCAAATGTACTTCGAAAAACCAAGCTGTCCACTCGCCATCAGAAAGAGAACGGTTAATTACCTGGCTTTATAGGTTCTCAGAGTGAACTTGAGTCAGCAGTTTGTTGAATTCTTTCAGAGGCATTGCATGCTTTGAACGCAGAGAAATAAATTTCAGTTGCGTTTTTATGAAAGTCTTAGGTGCTTAGTTAATGCAGTGGAAAACCGTAACTGGATGAAGAGGTGACAGGTAGATTTTTCTGGTTTCCCGAATATGTTTTGCCTGAGTCTTCTAAGGGGTTTCTATGCAAAAGTTTTCGAAGTTGATACGGCAGACCGAGGATAGGTGATTAAATAATTGTTAGCTGTTTGTGAAGCGGTACTGATTACAACACAGCAACCAACATTGTTCATAAAATTATCGAATCAAGCCATCTGCTTACTCTGGAGGTGAGTCACACTCCATAAGACCTCATGTGGTTTTCGATTTTTAATTTCTGTTACCATGCCTCTCGCCCATAAATGTAGGATGTTTTACATCATCGACTTAAAAAGAATAATTCGATATGCTAATCCCTCGAAATTTGTCTTATTAAAGTCTTAATGAAATGGACTTAGCTTCCAAAACCTGTTTTTATTATAGGGCATCTTAATTTATAAACGCGACTCGTGCCAAATCGCGGATTAATCAGCTGCCCAAGTAGACAAGCACAACTGTTGCATAGACTATTCTATCTCCTTAATAGGTCGCCTCATATATCGTATGTCGTAGCGACTGAAACATGACGCGGCCTGGTGCAGCACATTCATTTGCCTGGAAACGTCGCAAACGAGAGATTCAGCTGGGTTCCAGGTGAGTCACTCGAAAACACAAATAAGTTTACAAATGAGTGTATTTCGTTAATTTCGTGCAATTTGGTTTCAAGTAGAACATAAGGTTGACGGAAACTCGGGGACTGCGCCTACCTGATGAGCCTCAAGAAGGGTGAAACCGGTCGTGGGCTGTCGACGAAGTTTCAGCAACCTTATGAGTAGTGCATTACGAATATATACATGTATCGCGATATCAGGAATATCGTGGTGACTGAAACATGAGGCGGTCTGGTGCAGCACATTCATTTGCCTGGAAACGTCGCAAACGAGAGATTCAGCTGGGTTCCAGGTGAGTCTCTCGCAAAACCAAATTAGTTTGCAGATGAGTGTATTTCGGTAGATGACGATTTCTTTTGAGGAAGTGGGACCGTATGAGAGGACATGGAGGGTGGTGGCTATCTCGAATTTCCAATCATGTTGTTTACTTTTAAAATGGAGGGCTCCGCCTGAGAGACTGGCAGTTTCTGAAAGGACCAGAGCAGATCGCATCTCATGCATACTGTTGTTGCAAAATCCTCAAAAGAACTTTCTGAGAAAAAATTTTTGGAACCGATTGAGAAGTCATCTCAATTAACGTGTCGGCTAGTGTGGGTGCCAAAATCTTGAATCGATGTGTTGGAGGGTTCCAAATTAGTTCCGATCGCTTTCCGTTCCTTTCCTTACCACTTCAGAATGCTTCACCTGATGATTCGCCTCGGGTGCCGCTGTTAGATTTTCCTTAGTTTTTGTGGGGTTGTGAGTGTCCCGACAATTTAGTTTGAGGGGGGTTGAGGTCAAGTGGAATCCAAGTGATGACTACTCTTCCTACTGATGACCGCACACCAACACGTGTCAGCTCGAGTGACCCAAGACCGTTCTCCACACGCTAGCCAGTTCTACGCCTTTCATTCTGTTGACGCTGGGATGCTTGGCGATTTCTACCGCCTCGGCGATCAGTCTGTGTGACGTGGACCGTAGTCCTCGCCTCAAAACCTCAACATTTTCTAAATCTATTTTGTGTCCTGTGTCTAGTGCGTGTTCCGCAATCGCCGAGTCTTTCAGTAACGCTTGATATTCATCTGCGTTTCTCGGCGGCCTGTCTATTTTTCTACTATGCTCTCCGACTCTGATGTATAGTTCCCTGGCCGTCTGTCCTATATAGACTTTGATGCAGTCATTACACTTGATTTTGTAGACACAGTCCCTGGTTCTGTTTGCCGGGAGGCGATCCTTCAATTGCACCAATGCAGAGCGCAGAGTGTTCCCCCTCTGGAAAGCTACTCTAATGTTGGCCATGTTTAGAATTCTTCGAATTGCCTCCGATGTCCCTGGTTTATATGGAATAACAGCTGTCCCAATCCATTCCCTGTTGGGTTTCTCTACCGGTATCAACACCCTTCGCAATTGACGCCTAATCAAGCTAGCTGGATATCCACTACCCCGAAGTTTGTTTTTTACCTCAATTTGGGCCGCTGTTCGATCGGCTTCTTCTGTGCACAGGGCCCTTACACGCCTAAACATTGATGACGCAATACTGGCGAATACCGACTTCGGATGGGCAGACGAGTAGTTCAAAACTGCCCCAGTGTCGGTTGGCTTTTCATACACTGTGGTCTTTAGTCTCCCCCCAACCTTATGTGTCATGCAGTCTAAGAAGGCCAGTTTACCCGATGTTGACTCTATCTCCATACTAAATTTGATCTGTGGACTCAGTTCATTCAGATAATTGTAAAACTCATTAACCTTGTCCCGTTTCATGACGACGAAAGTGTCATCTACATACCGCCAGAATATCTTTGGTGGGTGTGGGAATCCGGCTAAAGCTCTCTGTTCAAATTCTTCCATAAATATATTTGCCAAAACCGGGGATATTGGAGATCCCATTGCTAGACCTTGCTCTTGAGTATAAACCACTGAGTCAAATACGAAGTGGGTGAGATTCAGACATGCTTTTATGCCTTCCACTATCTCATCTACCGTAAGCTGTGTCCGTTCCGAAAGGGTGGTGTCCGCTAACAGCAGTCGCTTGGCTATTTCTAAAGAGTCCCCTTTTGGCACATTTGTATATAACGAATTCACATCGAAACTTACAAGGATGTCATCCGGTTCAACAGTGACACCCGCTACTTTGTTGGCGAAGTCATATGAATTTTTAATGTAAGTACTAGATTTCCCGGTTAGGGGTTTTAAAATACCGGCCAAGAATCTGGCCAGTTCATGCGGTGGGGAACCTATTCCGTCTACTATCGGTCTCACTGGGACCTCTGGTTTATGGATTTTTGGAAGGCCATAAAGTCGTGGTTGGATTGCACTTTTGGGGTACAATCGATACCAGTTGCCTTGCCCTAAGTGGTTTATCACGGACCGCAGATATCTTCCAACTTCGGCTTTACTCTTATTCATTATAGACGTAATATTCGCATTGTTGATCTCCCGATAAGGACCCTCAGCTAGGTGTTGCTTAACCTTTTGTAAATAATCACTCTTGTTCATAACAACTGTGGCCTTACCCTTATCCGCCTTTGTAATCACTATGTTGTCCACCCGTTTTAGGGTGTTTAAAGCTCTTCGCTCTGCTGATGTAATATTTGGAGCTCCTGGCTGCTGGGACTTAAGGACTGTGATTAGCTGTACCCGTAGCCTCTCTGCCTCCATTGACGGAAGTTTTTGAAACACAGATTCAACGCTAGGGATTATTTCTTCGGCCCTTATCACCCTTTTGCTCACTGCGAAATTCAAGCCTTTCTCTAGCAGAGTGCGCTCTTCCTCACTTAACGGTCTATTTGATAAATTTACCACGCTACAATAGCTAGTAGGTGGTTCAGGCCTAGTCATGGGCTCCCTTGAAATCCGAGTCTTAGAAAGCAACATTTCGAACTTACGTATTTGTCTCTCTTTGCAATGTTGTCCTTGGATAGCTTTCACTTCTGTCGCTTTGGTTTGGAGCAACTGGAAGTCTGCGGGAGAGAGCACGGTCTGAAGATCTTGGTTCAGCCGACATGAGTGGTGACGGATATCAGATAGACGCCGAGTAGTCAAGTAGATCCTCTGTTTCAGGAATGACTTGGCCGCTGAGAATGCTATTCGGGCAGAAACGAGTGACGTGTCCGGTGGCTTAACCAGTAACGATGTAGGGATTATGTTGTGTTTCAAGCAGCGTTTATTGAATATGCGGTGGTTCTCCCAGTTTGCCTCTAGCCTTGCCAATCGAACGTAGTCACTGGACAATTTGCGAACACATGGTCCGTAGTTGTTTTCAATCAATTGGAAAAAGTTTGGAACCGATTGAGAAGTCATCATTTCAGAAGAGCTTGGTAAACAATCGGTAGTTTTTATTTGGGCAACGTTTCGCTTTTGACACAAAAGCTTCATCAGGCCAAGTGAACAGGTCACAAAATTGGCCAGGTTATAAGACAGACGGGGAACCAATCAGTAAGTTCTCTTCAGACTAAATCAGTGTTGAGTGTCAATTAACGGCTCTTGTCGGCTAGTGTGGGTGCCAAAATCTTGAATCGATGTGTTGGAGGGTTCCAAATTAGTTCCGATCGCTTTCCGTTCCTTAATCTTCCACTTCAGAATGCTTCACCTGATGATTCGCCTCGGGTGCCGCTGTTAGATTTTCCTTAGTCTTTGTGGGGTTGTGAGTGTTCCGACAATTTAGTTTGAGGGGGGTTGAGGTCAAGTGGAATCCAAGTGATGACTACTCTTCCTACTGATGACCGCACACCAACACGTGTCAGCTCGAGTGACCCAAGACCGTTCTCCACACGCTAGCCAGTTCTACGCCTTTCATTCTGTTGACGCTGGGATGCTTGGCGATTTCTACCGCCTCGGCGATCAGTCTGTGTGACGTGGACCGTAGTCCTCGCCTCAAAACCTCAACATTTTCTAAATCTATTTTGTGTCCTGTGTCTAGTGCGTGTTCCGCAATCGCCGAGTCTTTCAGTAACGCTTGATATTCATCTGCGTTTCTCGGCGGCCTGTTTATTTTTCTACTATGCTCTCCGACTCTGATGTATAGTTCCCTGGCCGTCTGTCCTATATAGACTTTGATGCAGTCATTACACTTGATTTTGTAGACACAGTCCCTGGTTCTGTTTGCCGGGAGGCGATCCTTCAATTGCACCAATGCAGAGCGCAGAGTGTTCCCCCTCTGGAAAGCTACTCTAATGTTGGCCATGTTTAGAATTCTTCGAATTGCCTCCGATGTCCCTGGTTTATATGGAATAACAGCTGTCCCAATCCATTCCCTGTTGGGTTTCTCTACCGGTATCAACACCCTTCGCAATTGACGCCTAATCAAGCTAGCTGGATATCCACTACCCCGAAGTTTGTTTTTTACCTCAATTTGGGCCGCTGTTCGATCGGCTTCTTCTGTGCACAGGGCCCTTACACGCCTAAACATTGATGACGCAATACTGGCGAATACCGACTTCGGATGGGCAGACGAGTAGTTCAAAACTGCCCCAGTGTCGGTTGGCTTTTCATACACTGTGGTCTTTAGTCTCCCCCCAACCTTATGTGTCATGCAGTCTAAGAAGGCCAGTTTACCCGATGTTGACTCTATCTCCATACTAAATTTGATCTGTGGACTCAGTTCATTCAGATAATTGTAAAACTCATTAACCTTGTCCCGTTTCATGACGACGAAAGTGTCATCTACATACCGCCAGAATATCTTTGGTGGGTGTGGGAATCCGGCTAAAGCTCTCTGTTCAAATTCTTCCATAAATATATTTGCCAAAACCGGGGATATTGGAGATCCCATTGCTAGACCTTGCTCTTGAGTATAAACCACTGAGTCAAATACGAAGTGGGTGAGATTCAGACATGCTTTTATGCCTTCCACTATCTCATCTACCGTAAGCTGTGTCCGTTCCGAAAGGGTGGTGTCCGCTAACAGCAGTCGCTTGGCTATTTCTAAAGAGTCCCCTTTTGGCACATTTGTATATAACGAATTCACATCGAAACTTACAAGGATGTCATCCGGTTCAACAGTGACACCCGCTACTTTGTTGGCGAAGTCATATGAATTTTTAATGTAAGTACTAGATTTCCCGGTTAGGGGTTTTAAAATACCGGCCAAGAATCTGGCCAGTTCATGCGGTGGGGAACCTATTCCGTCTACTATCGGTCTCACTGGGACCTCTGGTTTATGGATTTTTGGAAGGCCATAAAGTCGTGGTTGGATTGCACTTTTGGGGTACAATCGATACCAGTTGCCTTGCCCTAAGTGGTTTATCACGGACCGCAGATATCTTCCAACTTCGGCTTTACTCTTATTCATTATAGACGTAATATTCGCATTGTTGATCTCCCGATAAGGACCCTCAGCTAGGTGTTGCTTAACCTTTTGTAAATAATCACTCTTGTTCATAACAACTGTGGCCTTACCCTTATCCGCCTTTGTAATCACTATGTTGTCCACCCGTTTTAGGGTGTTTAAAGCTCTTCGCTCTGCTGATGTAATATTTGGAGCTCCTGGCTGCTGGGACTTAAGGACTGTGATTAGCTGTACCCGTAGCCTCTCTGCCTCCATTGACGGAAGTTTTTGAAACACAGATTCAACGCTAGGGATTATTTCTTCGGCCCTTATCACCCTTTTGCTCACTGCGAAATTCAAGCCTTTCTCTAGCAGAGTGCGCTCTTCCTCACTTAACGGTCTATTTGATAAATTTACCACGCTACAATAGCTAGTAGGTGGTTCAGGCCTAGTCATGGGCTCCCTTGAAATCCGAGTCTTAGAAAGCAACATTTCGAACTTACGTATTTGTCTCTCTTTGCAATGTTGTCCTTGGATAGCTTTCACTTCTGTCGCTTTGGTTTGGAGCAACTGGAAGTCTGCGGGAGAGAGCACGGTCTGAAGATCTTGGTTCAGCCGACATGAGTGGTGACGGATATCAGATAGACGCCGAGTAGTCAAGTAGATCCTCTGTTTCAGGAATGACTTGGCCGCTGAGAATGCTATTCGGGCAGAAACGAGTGACGTGTCCGGTGGCTTAACCAGTAACGATGTAGGGATTATGTTGTGTTTCAAGCAGCGTTTATTGAATATGCGGTGGTTCTCCCAGTTTGCCTCTAGCCTTGCCAATCGAACGTAGTCACTGGACAATTTGCGAACACATGGTCCGTAGTTGTTTTCAATCAATTGGAAAAAGTTTGGAACCGATTGAGAAGTCATCATTTCAGAAGAGCTTGGTAAACAATCGGTAGTTTTTATTTGGGCAACGTTTCGCTTTTGACACAAAAGCTTCATCAGGCCAAGTGAACAGGTCACAAAATTGGCCAGGTTATAAGACAGACGGGGAACCAATCAGTAAGTTCTCTTCAGACTAAATCAGTGTTGAGTGTCAATTAACGGCTCTTGTCGGCTAGTGTGGGTGCCAAAATCTTGAATCGATGTGTTGGAGGGTTCCAAATTAGTTCCGATCGCTTTCCGTTCCTTAATCTTCCACTTCAGAATGCTTCACCTGATGATTCGCCTCGGGTGCCGCTGTTAGATTTTCCTTAGTCTTTGTGGGGTTGTGAGTGTTCCGACAATTTAGTTTGAGGGGGGTTGAGGTCAAGTGGAATCCAAGTGATGACTACTCTTCCTACTGATGACCGCACACCAACACGTGTCAGCTCGAGTGACCCAAGACCGTTCTCCACACGCTAGCCAGTTCTACGCCTTTCATTCTGTTGACGCTGGGATGCTTGGCGATTTCTACCGCCTCGGCGATCAGTCTGTGTGACGTGGACCGTAGTCCTCGCCTCAAAACCTCAACATTTTCTAAATCTATTTTGTGTCCTGTGTCTAGTGCGTGTTCCGCAATCGCCGAGTCTTTCAGTAACGCTTGATATTCATCTGCGTTTCTCGGCGGCCTGTTTATTTTTCTACTATGCTCTCCGACTCTGATGTATAGTTCCCTGGCCGTCTGTCCTATATAGACTTTGGTGCAGTCATTACACTTGATTTTGTAGACACAGTCCCTGGTTCTGTTTGCCGGGAGGCGATCCTTCAATTGCACCAATGCAGAGCGCAGAGTGTTCCCCCTCTGGAAAGCTACTCTAATGTTGGCCATGTTTAGAATTCTTCGAATTGCCTCCGATGTCCCTGGTTTATATGGAATAACAGCTGTCCCAATCCATTCCCTGTTGGGTTTCTCTACCGGTATCAACACCCTTCGCAATTGACGCCTAATCAAGCTAGCTGGATATCCACTACCCCGAAGTTTGTTTTTTACCTCAATTTGGGCCGCTGTTCGATCGGCTTCTTCTGTGCACAGGGCCCTTACACGCCTAAACTTTCTGAGAAGACTACCCCAATTTTTTTCATTCAAAGAACTAAATGTGAGTATTGATAAATTAATCCTCATTCTCACGTCAGAGTAACCCAACCTCCAAGCTGCATAAAGGGATTACTGCGATAGTCTTGATCACGGTTACTTTTTGGGATGATGCTACCGGCAACTCACGGTTGTTTTACTATTCTCATTTTTTAAGATCTGTCACTTGGATTTAGACAGTGCAGTGAAATTCATCGCGCAACTTCTGGGGTTTATGTAGCCATGTTACTCTCTTTAGACTGTAGTCCTGAAGCATCCGAGGCGGAAAACCTGGAGTAACGTACTTCAACGCCGTTTTTACAGAAAGCGTTTACTATGTCTCCTCGTCGTCTGTGCCTAGTTAAGTAATATATGGTTTGTTTTTTGTATGACCGAGAGTTTCTCCCTACTGAACGATCTAGTCAAAGTTTACCTCTTCTCTTTGTGTGACAAACAGATAATCCATTAACCAGCTAGTCAAAGACCCAAATGATACCCATAGAGGCAGTGCTCAAAACGGCAATTATCGGTCACCAAACAACGGATGGCAATCAATAGGCTCAATTGACAAACCGATTAGGCTCACAAAACCTATGCTTCTTCTCTCTCCCTCACCACCTTCTCTCCTCACACCCCGCTATAAGCCCCACTTTATCTTCTGCCGCAGCGCAAGAGGACTGGAGACATCTGTAATAGATTGTCATCACAAATGAAACCTCGGTGCGGTTCAATGCAAGCAACCAGTCTTGCTGGTCTGTAATCGCATGTGTAAGACCGTCAGTTTGACCGAATTCTCGGGCTTTGTTCACACAACTATCTAATTAACTACCTCCCGGTTGCCCACCACAATTTCGGTTGACTGAGGTAAGGACGTCTGTTTGCGTTCATTAGGAATAGAACAGTGTTGAGTGAGTCAGGTGACCAGCTCGCAGTGGTGGTAGAATAATTGGAAACGATTGCGCCTTATCACCAGGGTAACTAAGAAAGCCTTGGTTGTTTAACAGATGTTGAAAAATTTAGATCGTTTTCTGTTCTCGAATATGGTTAATTAAGTTTCTGTATTAAGGATGATGGCATGTCACCGCCTTGAATATTTAGCTTAGAAAGGAAGCACCGTGACGGATAGGCAGAGAAAAGTTAACAAAGATTTGGTGGTTAGAAGATTCAGGCTAGATTTTTGTTCTGTAAAAAATTGAGTGAGACATTGCAGTTAACCTGGTACACATGATCCAATTGTACATTTTGTTCTTTTCTGTAGGAATTTGAGTTTTCGATATTGATTTCTACTTTTGTTTATTCATCAACGCGCGTTTCAGTGGACAAATTTTACACCAGTGCGATAATGTCATCGATTGATGGAGATCCAAGTCGCCATCTGAAATAGTGTCAGATAATTTGGGACGTATTTATTGCTGCTTATTCAAGCCACATGTTGGATTTAGCTTAAAATGGAACACGAGTAATTATCGCGCCTCTCCGTCTGCGATGGACCGTTTCACAAAGTATCAGGGATGTATTGCTGATATCTACTGATATCCGTTTGCATAGTACTCTCGAAAAAGCTATCTATGGGCAGTAAACAGCATGCTTAGTGTGGGTACTTTACTCATGATGTTTGAACTCCCTTTTGAAAGTTAGTCTTGGATAGACGCGCACTAGAATATTCGCAGCATTTTCCGTTTCCGTCCAGAGATACGATGCATTAGGAGCTATCAGCCTTTTCATTGCTAGTGAACATTTAAAGTTACGGTTACATTTTAGAGACGATAGCCCAGGCGATTGATCAATGCCAACATGTGACGGTTTACCACTTGAGTGTGGATTAGAAGAGCTAGGATTTGAAAGTGATAGTTTCGGTTGCGTTTTCGGGCCGTTGGAGACCTGCCGAACTCAGGATCCTAAACCGACGAGACCGTCAATGTGACAAACGTTTGTTGGTCAAGGCAAACTTCATTTCCAATCCTTCCGTCCAACAGATGGCTGAGCCGTCAACCTTATGTTCTACTTGAACCTAAATAAATCAGATTTCGGCAGATACACTCATTTGCATACCGGATAAACGCCAAAAGGTGCTAAGAGCTGGATAATTTAAGATAACCCCGATTAATGAGGTTGTTGCTTGTGTCTTCGTGCATATCCTACAGATGTCAAACTATCCAGAATCGTGCGGGGCCTACATACAACTGGACAGGGGAATTTCAATATCGTGGAGGTGAAGACCACTGATATATGGTGGAGCTGAGGAAGAAAGCCATTAGCAAGCCAAAGATGATCGTGTAAAGCGCCATAGGTGTCAAATACGTCGAGTGCTTGCTTTGGATATGCCTTAATAATCTGTCATTCAGTTTGTAACATCGTATTTTGGGGGTTTTGCGAGCATTCTAGACAATCAATTCAGTGAACAGCTGCATTAGGTAAAATGTTCAAAGGCCTAATTTGGATAAGCGTTGCGGAAACTGAGAAAAAACGGATGAACTTATTAGCGTTTAGCAAGATTCTTATTGGTTTCCATTGCTAGAAAATCCATCTTGTCTGAAGTTCCGCTGCCCTTGAAAGCTGCAGACACAAAACCGAGACGAATAACACACATTCAATCAAAATATATGCCCAAAACAAGTTCGCAAATTTCCGGGTTTTCCATTCAGCAACCTAACAAACACTGCAATATACGGGACAAAGTGGGATGAATGGAAATAAAGATGGGATTGCGGACCATTCGTGTCACCGTTGTCTAAGTTTGACAACCAGTTGCAACACATGGAGAGACAGAAATGATATTGGTCCTGAAACACTCCAGTCATTCAATCCCCATCCAACGTGGTACAGTGTGATAGGGAAAGCTGTTGGGAGCAAGGAATGGGACGGTGATTATCTCTGAACAGATCGTTCTGTGTCCACCATCGAATGATGATGAATCAAAAGGTGTGTTTGTCTGTGATAGGAGATTGAATTTTCTTGTCTACCCGAACACACCTCTAGCAGCCTAATCAGATCTAGAGATCTCAATTCATCTGGGGTAAACAGACCAAAATATTCTGCATGCTACGTGAAACACACGTGCTCAGCTTCAAACGGAAAATAGTATGACAAAGAAGGCGGCAGCTGCTAACGAATTCAGCTGACCGATGCCTAGAATGCACCAAGAATGTTGTTGTTGGCAAAGCATACCACCTTTATGGACGGTAACCTGTCATTCGAGAGGCGTTATCCCCTCTATCTAGCGATTCCTTCTCTACTAGGAGTGACTTTGACAAGAGGTAGGCTGTTGCAGCGGTTTTCTTACTTTTTGTTCTCCCAATAGATCCACTTATTTTTACACCCTCAATCATCGTTGTGGAGAAAAAAGAACAAACTGTTAAGACGACAGAATTCTATTTCTTATCCATTTTGTTCCACTCGTAATATGCAAAACATGTTTTGGCACTGTTGCGCTTTCAACCGACAAAAATGTTTCCAAAGTTTTTTGGTCGAACAATCGCGACGAAATGTGTAGAAAACTAAGATAAACAATTAAGCACTCAGTATCTTCCGTTTTAGTGAGAAGATTCACACGCACATTTTACTGGGCATGCAAATAATATATTTTGTTTGACGAAGTACGCTCGCTTGTAAGTCAGTTGGGCGTTATAAGAAGACCCAATGGAGTCACAGCTGAATCCCCCATTTATCCTAATCCTCAACAAAGGATGCTGTGAGAATGTCGCTTCATTTTTCAATTGGTACAATTTCGATACATCGCAGTGTTATAAATGTTCTGTCAAGAAGACACGCTTTTTGCATGTGAAGCAAGAATGAAGACCTGGTTTCATCCGTTAAGCGTAGTTGCAAATGCCATTTGTCTAATGAGGTCCATCCAGCCGAGAAATTAAACATCTCCAATTGAAAGCAGAGCATTTTCCCAGAAAACTTGCCTAAATTAGTTAAAATACTTACGTAGTCGATGACTCAACGAAATCCTTCAGCATCGCCTCCAGCAACAGGGACTTCTAATTAGTGTGAGAACGGATTTCTGATCTGGACAGCACACAGTCGTAGATTAAGGTAAAGGTGCGGTCGGACGCTAAAAGCCTCATCCACACGAACACTTTCTATTTATTGAGGTTAACCCGGTAAGCGCAGCGGACACGTGGCAGCCACAGTTTCACAACGTAGCCCTCGGATATCGTCTCAATAAAGAATGCGGTATTTGACCATACCTTCATCTCCAAGTGTATGGTTTGGTTGTTGTGGAACCCTTCTCGAGGACTGATGACTAATCAGAGAGAACTTCACGACCATTTTCTAGTAGTCAAATTATTTTCTGTATTGGTCATGGGCTCCATAGTCGGTACTGACAATGGGCACAACCGGGTCGGCGTTGGAGACCTCGAGTGGACCCATTTTTGAGCTCAAAATACAGATATGTCCGCATGTGAGAGTTCAGATTCTTCAGCATGCGCTGGTGGAGTTGACGTGACGCGTTTATCTCGCATGTCACAGATCCGGAGGTCTAAGTCAACACTGTGAAGAAGAGATAGTGATGTTGAGCTTCAGCAGGAAAAGAACTTGAGTCCATTACTTCACGCTATTTGAGTCCGATTGACCAAACTAATCACCTCAAGAAAGGACTATCCTAACGAGCAAAGCGAACAAAATAGGTGTCAGTCCACAATTCAGTCAATGAGCATCATGGAACCCTAATGGAGCAGGCAACTCTAATTTTGTTCGTGGTCCTTTCTCAACCTGATGGTTGCGATGCATAGAAGGACTCAGCGGTGTTTTACGTTTCAATCACCATTAGATGCACCGGACTAGGACCCGTTTGTCCAAGCGACAGTTCGAGGAAGAGAAGACTGGGCCAACTCTACAAAACTGACAGTTTCTGCTACGAAGACTCAGAAAAACGTCACTGCGACACTGATTCGTACTTATTAATCGGCCAGCATTTTTTCCAACACAACGAAATTACCATGACCAGCAAGTAGGGAAACTTGATTTCCACTTCCACTTCACAAATGTGTTGTCCATGCTGAGGTTACGGAAAGATTTCTTACAGAACGGCTGAACACTGTTTCTCACGTTCTCTCCGATTATTCTTACGCGACTGGACCACAGCCGTTGTGTTCACCGGGGGGAATCCCACTACGGTCACTCTTTTCTCTGAATACGTCAACTAATCTTTGACACGGAATCCTTGAAACTGGAACGTAAATAAACAAATCTGATTTCGCCCACGGTTTCCCAATATCTGACAATAAGCAAAATTGACAACACAATCTGGGGTTGCGAAGTGCTGGTTGATGGGTTACTCTGTTGAGCCCAAAACTCTTAGTACTCAAACCACTAAATTTGTGATATTCGGTCCTGAGATCAAGAACAGACCGCGACTGTTGGTTACCACATGAGTGTAAGTTGAAACAGTTCGATGGACACATCACTCAGCTCATGTAGAACGTGACGAGTGGGTAATCACTATTCAGGTTTGAGCGAAGACACGCACTGACCATATATAAACGGGGTGAAATGAACAGACGATTGCAAATAAGATGGACCAATCAAGCATGACTATCCCAACGATACAGTCTGGGAGAACGGGACTGGTATGTGCACCTCTCAGGTAGATAATAGGTTCATTCACATCATCACAGGCTCAAAGGTGAGCAGAAACACTGCGGTAGCTCTACGATAGCTTTACCAAAGGAAAAGCACAGATAGCAACTGAGATGTAAAGTGGTTATTGCAAACCTTAGTACGCCTAGAAACTCTGGGATCTTGAATACCCTACTTAGGACCGAAAATATCATATTCCAGCGGGATAACCTCCGTATTTTGTGACTCAAGTTCCCAAATATACGTGGAGTCGAAGTGCTCACAGTTCGGATCTGAAATCCGCTGTGTTTGGGGGACGATGGTGGCTGACTCAATGGTAACCTAGGAAAAACCTCGCTCCGTTGCTGTTAGCTGGCAGTGACGGGTTTATTCGTATTTCACAGCAGCATTCCAAATTCGACGACTGAGTTGAAAGATAGTGAAGAAAAGATAGACAAATGCCCAACGATACACCACTATCAATGAGAGGCGATCCGAATGTCTGGATCGAAACTAACGGTGTTGTGTTATGAGGAGAATCGGATGTCAACTGGTTTCCTACGGAATCAGGCACGAAGTTAATGAAACAAAACAACCTCGGACAAACTAACAACGAAAGGGGGGATATTCCGTTGATTCATGCAGGTTGGCTGGATCATGAGCGATTGATTTTAGCCTTGAATAGATGCACTGCTTACTTTAGCCGTGCATTAATTGTCATCAATCAAGCTACCCAACCGGAACGGTCGGAATAAGTTATGGCTTCGTAACCCACTGTCCGCGCAGATATTTTAAACATGCGCGTGGCCGTCTGGTATGGGGTAGATGTCAACCATAAGGTCACGTGACTGACCTTACAAAGTCCTCGCGGTCAGTCCCCTACCTGGAAAGGACCACTCTTTTTAGACCAATTACCAGGAAAAACCAAACATAGTACAGCTGTGAGTGTAATAATCGTACGAATTGTAATCACAATTATGACAATACGGATGTACAAATGAATCTGAAGGCAGCTGTGGCAAGCCACAGAATGGATGATAGTCTGTTGATCTGGCCACTGCCAAATGTAGATACAATTTGGAAGGTTGACCTGTACAAATACTGCGTAATTCTGAACAGGCAGAGGAAAATAGCAAACAGTCCCAAGTTCGCATATATGTGCAGATTACCAACATATAGATCTAGGAGCCGGTGTTGCGTCAAAGTCAATCATATAGGCATCATTGGATGTGGTTGTGGAAGCGAAGCCTGTGGTAACACTTGACCCGGAAACAATTCAGCACGTGGCCAGCCAGGCTGGGGCTGGCTGACTAGAGGATGGAGAGAAGACAATGGGGCCTTTGAGGGACCACCGTTCATCACCGGTAAGAAAGGAGTAAAACGTTGTGGGCTGGTGGGAAATTCAAAACCACCGCCTCCCTGAAGTTCATTCGGCGAGCAAAATAGAACGGGAGGACAGAAAATAAGTTGCTGCTGTGGCGATGATTGAGGTGTAGTTTGCAGTTGCAATGGCTGGTCGACAGCACCACCAGGAGGATACACGGGTCCCGGACAGGGGATCGTGTTGATCAATGACGTAGTCGTAGGCAAGACATAATCTACATTGGGCCGAGTGGGGTATTGGGGGAGTTCACATAATGGAAGCATGTACTGAGTTTGGGGGTCATGGAATCCGTTGGAAAGGCTAGTACAGACAGCATTCGAAGGGCCCGGGATGAAACTGACAGCGCTGCGAGTAAAATCACCGCCCGCGTGAGATGAAATTAGAGAAGCATTGATCGTATCGGTACAGGGAGAATTGAACATAGTGGGTGACTGGAAAGATGTGCTGAAGAAAGAGGGATTCGGTGCTACAGATGAAGGTGGTTCAGTGGCATGATCCATTGAAATCTGATTTAGTTCAAAGTTTGTGTTTGGGGGAGGAAAAACATCTGGCGGACAAGACATAGGCTGCAACTGAGAACTGAGGAGCATTTGTGATTGCGCAGGCTGAGATAAAACACATGGGTATGTACACGGGATGCTAGAGACTGATGCTTCCAAAAACGGTGGCATGTGTGCAGTGGTAACTGTGGACGAAGGATGATAGGTCTTTTCTAAACAAACAGATTGTGATTCAGCTTGTAAGTTATACGGCATAGTGTAGGAGTTATAGGATGTCTGTCCCATCTGTGGCGCAAACAAATTAGAGCCATCGGGTTGAGCGTAGACTTCGACCTGACGAAAGCAGGTCATGTTGTTCGTAGAAACGGTCGGCAGTTGACCAGGGGTAGATGGACACAATTGAGAAGAATCAACAGATTGGAAGGAGGGCACAGCAGTGCTTAATAGCGCTGGACTTTGTGATAGTGGAACAGGATGATAGTTGTGTAAAACAGCGGCTGGCTGGATGGGAAAATTTGGTGGATTTGATTGTACGGAAGGTGCAAGAGAATATGTGAATCTAGAACACTGTCCATCACCATTGACAGAAACATTTGTTAGTGGTGAAAAAGCTACAGGAGCTTGGTACCGGTTTGATGGACTGAGTGGCAACGTATGAGATGGAGCAGGTTGTATGGTTTTGTTGGAGTTACGTCGGATACGGCGTTTGCTAGACTGTGCAAGGGAGTTAACCGATTTTCGAGGCAGAGAATGTGCTAGATTTACTGAAGACGGATGACTTGAACGAGATGGTGGTGCGGAAGTAGCTACCTGGTAGGAAATTGCTGAACTGTTCGGCGACAAGTAGTGAGTCGACGGGTCATAAGCTGACCCAGAGACCACGCAACTAACAATGCTTGAAGGCAGAGACGGAAAAGTGATGAAGTCTGTGTCTGCAGGTGGTGAGATTCGACGGTGGAATGAAATGTGAGGGTTATCGATTGAAGGAAGAGAAGTACAACCAGACTGGAACGAGGAGGATGAGTTTGATAGCAACTGGTTTGCATCAGGGGAGACAAACTCAGAGGACTCGGAGGACCTGTCTGTCCTTTCATCCAATTGCTGATCTGATTCCGGAGTATAGCTAAGCGGTGTATTCGTTTGCAGCTGAAGGCAACGTTCAGTGGACCCATTGAAATCGTCTCGCACTGAAGCAAGGGTTTTCAAATGACTTGAAGAAGATAGAGGCACGGCGGTTTGGCCGCATAGGGTGCTCTTGTCCTGAAGAGTGAAAAATGGAGAATGTGGTGATGCAATCTGTAGAGTTGGAGATGTTACACCAATAGTTGGGGAGGGTAACGGTGTCTGCCTTTGGACGACAGGACTCTGATAATTTGCCATCTGGTCAGAAGCGTCAGAAGTGAATTTTTGCACAGAAAGTGGGGAAACTTTTGAAGGAAGGCAGCCGGTATTCTGGTCCATCGAGAGACGACGGGGTTGGTGCACCACATACGAAGAGAACTCTGAGGAAAAGGTTTGGGAAGCTGGTAATGACCGTGAGGTACCAATAACGGTAGTTATCTCGAGTGCTGCAGGCAGGTCCACAGTTGGGATATCAAAGTGGTCGAGTTCACGAGGAGAAAATGGATATCGAACTCCAACTGCATATGCAACCAGTGGCTTCTGTGTACATGTTGCGCGAAATACTGTGCTCAGTACTTGAGTAGAGGCCAACGCGACTGTTCGCTCAGCTGACAACTGTAGGTTCTCCCACGTATCGCAGAGTTCTTGAAGAGGTACATTGACAACCGCACGAGGAACAACAGATTGGTTAGCACAGCTCGGTAAATGTTCCTCATCAATAAAAGGTAGCATGGGGAATACAGATTCGGCAATAAGAGATTCCCAGTTCACCTGCACTGCCAATTTAAGCTCACTCTCAGAATGAACACATGAAGGTTCCTCGTCTACGAAAGAATCAGGAGTCGCATTCGATGTTGACTGACTCTGCGGCTCAAGTTGTCCGGGATGATTGTCACTAAGCGGATGGAAATTAATCACGCTATGGGAGCACGACTCTGAGAGGGATATACTGCGATCAGGAGATGGGATTCGCGATCGCGCAGTGCTTAGGTCGCACAAAAGACTGAAACCAGACAGAAGCGAAGGACAACTGTTTTCGCGTTGTGTGAGCATTGGAGAGTCTGGGAACAATGCGTATGGAATATGCGGCTCCGAACAACGGCGAAAGCGAGAGCAATGGTGTAATAATCTGGAGCGGTCATCTTTGAAAGTAAATGCAGTGGTTAAAGTCGTGCTGAATAGATCGCAATCCTCGTCATCTGATAGCAGAGGAGGACTGGGTGTCACCAACCGCATCGCTATCGTCTCTTCACTACTGTGCCTGGTGAAGGCTGGTGAAGGCCAGTGCGGGAGTGTTGCAGAGTCAGAGGAGGATTCAGCTGAACGGCTAGCATCCACTAGTGGTGCGTCAAGTTCCATAGTATCTTCATCACCATCCTGATACATCGGGATGGTTGTCAACGAAGAAGTTTCACTGCAATCAGTCAGTTCCACCTTAGACAGTGTCTTTAACCCTACAGGATAAGAATCTCCGTGTTGAACAGCGATACCTGCGAGTAACGCCCCTGGTAATTCTCTGGAACCACATGAATCCATGGCTGTAGAGAGGGAGAACAATGACAAGAATGAATAGGAATAACGACCAAATGAATGAAGGTGAATGTCAACGACAGAAACTGTTGCGACCACCGAGTATGAAACGGAAAAGTCCTGCTGTGGTCTGTGTAACGAAGTACGAAATGACACAGGGCAACAGGAACAGCGTGGCTTACGATAATCACCATAAACCTTAGGGCAAAGGTGTGCTATTCACCTAACGCTGGTCGTTGGCTTGTTCGCTGAGCTGGGCAATTTGGTTGCAAACGTTTCATCACTAATCGGGGTGACATCATCATTGCGTAGTTGTGCGTAGCGGTGGGTTAGTGGTTGTGCCTAACGCTGCTCTATAGTTCCGGAGATAGCTCAGTGGTTAAGGTGCGAACTTACTGACCAAAAGGTTTGTGGTTCGAACCCAAGCTCTGAATCCGGACTGCTCTAAACTAGACTTGGAAGACTGGCAGTATCCCAACCCTCGTACTTCTTTCGGGTGGCATGGCAGCTAGACACCGGAAGGAAGGTACAACAGGTTGATAGTTATTAGTATATACCCATTCTCCCATCTTAAATTCCTGGTACAAAGCAGCATCTATGGGTGGTTTAACAAAAACAAAGATGTTCAGTGGTGGATCCCAAACAGAGCAGCCAAATGGAGCGTGAAAATAACGATAAACTCACCATCGATAATATCTGTAGTGTACAAAACAGGTGGATGACCAGCGGAATACTCCTCAAGTTGTTTTTTTGCTGGAAGGATTGTTGTGAGAAGTGGAGGTGAAGGGGATCCACTATCTCGTCTGCATTGTGATTGGTAGCTGTTACGTGGAGTGCAAACCATACCCATGGGAACAAGAACTGGGAAATCTTTCGACAAGCCGTCGAGCACAGGAGATGGTAACAGTGGAGGTGAACTTGAAGGCGAGTGAAGTGTCGCTAATGGAAATTCACTGACAACTAGTGCCTCTTGCAATAGGGATGTGGATGCACTACGAGGCTGGCTTTGTGGGTGGCGTGATGGAAAATCCCTCGTGCTAAGGTCCGCAGGCGAAATGGGACAGGATCTAGTGTGAAGTGACACAGGAACGTCAAGCCTGCTCCCGACTGTATTATGCTCTGATATGGTACGTCTGGAGGAACCCAAACGGGGAACATTGATAGACGGCAGCGCACGGAATGCACAGAAACCCGAATAATCTGGTTGAGAATGCGACAACAAGGGGGAGTCGAGATAAGATCGACGTCGACGACGACGACGACCTACATCACGGGATTCATTGGGGAACAATGTCGGTGGTGTTGTGTGGCGACGACGACGATGATTCCAAAGATCGTCAATAAAGTCCTTTGATGATACACCATCCGTCACTAAGTCACCAGTGGCACGTACAGATCTGAATGCTGAATCAAACATGCATTGAGGTGAAGACACTGGATAGGTAGACTCGCACAAGGAAAGGCATGGAGGTACAGCGGAAGACGAAGGGACTTTGGGTGAAGTAGCGCTCAACTTTTGTGTCAGGAATTGATCGTTGATTCCACTGTCCATTCCGCCCAAAAAAGATAGCGTGGGTGGTGGAGGAGTAAGAGGTGGAGGTGACTCAGTACGGGGAGAAGGAGGACCGCAGAATGGGGCATCCAGTAACTGTGGTAAAAGAAATATGCGATTTGGAGGATAACTTCAAGAATCCAAGTTTTTCGGAAGGTTGGCGAGTAGCATGGTGACCTATGGACACTTTCATTACAAATCAAGAACTTGCTTCAACTAACCATGCGACGTAAAATACATTCAAATAAAACCCAGCTAACCCTTGGACAAACGTAATGAGAAAATGTACAACTATATTAGACATAGCAAGTGGATAGCTGCCTGCTTTCGCTACCGTGTTAAGAAATAAGTATTTCACAAACCCTAAGTGATAAAGGCTTGTAGTACATCGCTATTGCTTTTCATCAACCGATGACAGAAGCATATGTATTGCGGTTGAACTCCAGAAGCAGTACGTATGGGAATCGCGCGCAATCCCAGTGGCCGCATCGAGCGTGCCCACAAAAAAAACCGAGCAGTGCACTCGAATAACTGATTGGTGCATGGGGTGGGCACAACGGGCGGCTGGTGCACGTCTTGTCAACCACATCGTCTATCGACTGGGCCAGGAAAACTCACGCTCTGCCAGGCGCGCTAAAGTCAGTGCAATTAGTCCCACCAAATTTGTTGATGATCGAAGGAAATTCAGTTGTTTATTAGTAAAATGTACACCCAGTACGAAGGATGTTCGGTTTTAATGAGCAGCCCATTCTCGACAACGACATCAGAACGACCATTCGTTCATTTAATATGGATTAAAAACTACAAAAGTAGGCAGGTATACATAAGTGGATCAAAATGTGCAAATCACTCCGTAGCTTCATTACAAATAAAAAACCTCAGTTTTGTCACAGGGTAAATCAAAAGTACAACAGATAAAGAATGATGAGAAGAATCCCGAGCTGTTCAAAAACTAACCAAATTTTTTAATGTGGTTGATTTCTACATCCTTTCATTCTTGGTTCAAAAGATCATGAACTGATCTCGCATGCATTCACAAGATTCGCGAATGAAATAAGGTGAGAATCATTCAAACAGAAAAAAGGTGATAGAATTGGTTGACCATTAAATGGATTCTGGAGAAGCAGTATGTCCATTGGATGCCACATTGTGGGTTAGGGTTACGCTCACCACATTACGAAACACTGGCACACTAAAATTGGACCCACACTACAGGTTCTCGTCAATACTATTAACACCCGAAAAGCCTCCTTCCAGAGTAAACAGGTAATCATTTGAGTAAAAACCTGACGGGCCAGTATTTTACTACATATGCCACGTTTATACAGCGTACAAACGTATGTTACATGATTTTTCATTGAAAATTCGAAGAATCAGTTTCTCTCAACCTGAAGTTTTTGGATAACAGCTACGTTGTACGGTGTAAAATGAGCAACAGTCACTGGCTCCTCTGTCTTCAAACAAGTAACCGTTTAGTCATCACCTTCCAGTGGCCTCATTATCTGGAAAGGTATCCTACAATAATTCGAGCCGCTTGGATCTGTGACGGTATCAACGTCCCCACACCACCATGTCGATTGTTAACCTACAGTTCGTCCAGTCATCCGAATCAGGAGGACTCATCCAGACAGTAAAGTGGACATCTTACTCGTCAAAACTTCACTCACATGGCTATTCACACAACTGCGTGAGAAACCAACGATGTGACTATTGAAATGCTCATGAAAGTCCCGTTCTCGGATATGTTTTGAATCAAAAGTCGATTTCGGTGAAAAGTGATATAAGTGTGCCTTAGATGCGGCGTTTTTGGGAAAACGTGCAAAACGACCGATTAGAGTGATCTTTATATCTGTGTGAGCGCAATTCTGGCTGGTAAACTCTTGTAGAGTAGCAGCGCAACTCGAATTCACAAGTTGCACATTCAAGGTGACTGAGGTCGCCCTATACAACATTTTAGATTTCTGTGGAGTAGTATAAACATAACACAGCTGAGGTGACGGTAGATTTCCCCCCAGACAGCAGACTGGCGATGGAGCACACAAGGGATGTATATACTATTAAGTGATGGATGAGTAGTTTAGAATATATGCTAGACAGATGTCACACGTCAGAATGTACCCCCGGACGATCGTCGTGTTACAGAATCCATAGAATGTAAAAGTAGCACAAGAATACTGGTACAGATTCGTGTTTTTCAGGGGCTTCGCATGAGCGCCGATTCGGTATTGGTCTACTTAATCGTTTGAGTGAGCCAACATCCACTTGGCTTTATCCCAGATAATGATTAATCATACAAAATTTTGCACTGAAGCTAGGGAAAGATGACACAGCTAACACGGTCGTTGAAATATCCAGGTTCGTATGACCGACCCGAGTTGCACGACTATGTTGATGCATCCAGCAAAATGCATCGATACAAACGCTGTGACTTTACTATCTCTAACTGATCGATTAGTTTTATTAGTTTTCGAATCGACTGTGTTGACTGATGGTCTGTTAACACCATCACTTGTTGAATACCCGAGGAAACATTATCGGAAACAACTATTGGTTGTTGTTGTGTTCGAAGCTGAGAAGACTTGCCTTATACGGGAAATTGATGGAAACTTACGGGGATTTTTCTGTAATTCACCAACGAAAAAAGAGCAGGCCAGTTGTCCTAGTATTTTAGCCCGGATCCAACTCGACTTGATAACCAATCCATCCATGGTGTATGATTTGCCGGTATACAACTAACTTCGTCATCGTGTGATTTGACCATGGGCTAAACATCTCAAATCCACTTGCCGCGGTATCTCAGATCTTTCATGCCCAAACTTCAATATGGACAGTCCCATGAGGAGACCCCAATAACTCAATAGCTAGCTAACAGGGATATTGCTCACATTCAAAGAGATGCTTGTGTTTATTTTTAACAACCTAGCGCGGGAGTTTTGTTAGGCCACATCTGTTAGGCAACGTACGAAAGGTATATCTCAGACTACCGTAGAGAATGAACCCAAACCACTTGGTGATGAGATGAAAGTATATAGGAACAAAGGACAACAACTGGTCAAAAAATCTCGAAAAGAAAATGGTGAGAAATTAATGGGAAAAGTAAATAAACCAACCTTTTCCGTCAAACGAAGAGGCGAACTGGAATGAGTGGGCCGCAATGGAGACAGCTCACTAGTTTCGGGCAAACTAGAGTTTACCCGAAAGGACAAAGGAGTTGGTTGATCATAACAGGGGAATCGACCCGCCCCGTTTGGAGTGACCGACTGCCCATCGTCATGAATGGTAAGACTTTGGTCTCCGTGATCAGCAGCGTTCTGGTTGGTCGAGTTTGTTGTCTCGCTATTATTCGGTTGACTAAGGCGCAGTCGACGAGAACGAGACTGTGTGGCAGTCGAAATTAAACCAGGTCTACCGGGTGTCGACGGGCCTCCTGAAAAGATTCAAATAGCCAGTAGTAATGCTTAATAAGTTCTCCCGAGAACCAAACAGTCAGAAGTCATCTGCATCAGCATCGACAGCTTGAAATCAATGTTCAACACTGATGCTGCGCTGCCACAAGTATTATAAAGAAAAAGTGGACAGGGAAGAGACTTAGTTCTAGCCTACCACAATCATTCGGAGGCACCTACACTGCCAGATTCCCATACAGGCAACCTCGATAGAAAATGACAAGAACACCATTGGAATAGATTAGCAGCCATATCTTGCAGCGTCTCCAACCAGGTACACTGGAGACCACACGGTTCCTATCCTAGAAGACGAGTAGCACCGACAGCACCCAAACGTCTTGTAATCTCTTTAATACCCCTCTGTCAGGTCAAATGTTGGCCACCTATTTGCTTACGCTACTCCGAACGATGGTCGGTATGTGCAATACATGGCCTAAACAACGCAACTCATGGTGCTGAATCTATTCTACATCCCCCGTTGCATGACCAAACACTCGCTTTCTAATTGCCTCGTTACACATTCACCGACACCAACCCACAAGAGTCACGGTTCCGAGACAACGGCTTCAAACACCTAAAGACGTCTCAGTTCGCCTGAGCGAAGAGGCCAAGTCTCGGAGCCATACAACAAAACAGCCCATTTTGTATCCTGATATACATGTCCCTGGAGATTCAGGGATGTGCCGCTCTGAGCGCCTTAATTGTCTCAAATTAGCAAACGCGATCCAAGCCTTGGAGATTCGTGCACTGAGCTCATCTGTAACACAACAAACAGAACTAATACAACTTCCAAGATACGTAAAACGCTCCACAGCTTCGAGTGCCTCTCCACTGATTGTAAGTGGCGTGCACAGTTAGCAGAATTGAGTTATCTATAGATTGAGCTCGGATGGTGTGAAAATTTGCGTACACTTATATTGGTCACTGGAAGAAACTAGGGCGGATTGACTGGGCTATGAACACGTGAAAGCAAAAGGTTGAAGAGCAGGCTTTGTTGGTGACGTCACCTGACCCGCACAACGTTTGACGGACTTTAATGCTATACACCATAACCTACCGTATATTAGGATTGCAGAGACTCAAACGGCTCATGAGATAAATCGCAACTATATTGATGCGAACTTCCACAGCCTTTCAGGAGAAATCTACGTTAGAAGTTCATCAGGGAGAAGATATGCAGCGAGAAGTAGACGATCACAAGAAAAAGTGTCGCGATAAAAATTATCAACTGGCTACGGCTAACGAGAGCATACGGAGAGAGAGGGCACCACCAGAAAACTATGCCGGATAAACAAAGTGATGCATACCATGCGGGGACGGGGGATCTGGAGGTTTGGGTCCGTTAGGAAAAAATGGTTTCTTGCGACAGGGCGACTGTCCTGAACGTTTCCGAGGTCTTCGATTTTGCCAACGATCGTTAGGTGTGGCAATATCCCCATTACCGGTTACCTGAGGTAAGATCGTAGATGGTGCACCTTTATGTGATTGTTGGGGGGTGCGCGATTCGACCGGTTCAGTAGGTTTTTTGAGCACTGGCTCCATAGTTGCCAAAACTGCATTAGAACGGGTGGCGAGAGAAAGATGACTGTTCGGATTGAGTTCCGGTGTTGAAAGTAAGTGACTCGTCGGGTTCGACAGAGGCGATGTACCCAGTCTCGTCCGTAGGGATAATCGCGCACGTCCAACTGTTGAGGATATTACTGGACTTCCCATAGTTTTTGAAAGTTGAGGTGAGAGTATAGTATTCGCCGCCATTGAGTCACTACGCAATCTCCTTCTTGAACCCATGGATTGCGGTTCTTCAGAGTGAACTGGAACATGAACTTCAGGAGTGGGCTCTGGCGAACTAGTTGGAGATGTGAATCGATTCATGCCTTGGGGTGATTGAGTGGTAGCTGTATTAGAGCTGGAACGAGTAACGCGAGAGCGTGTCCGAGACAAACAGGCATCACCATGAGGTGCGCTCACTTCTGCCGACGTATCGATTTCCTAAAACAACAGTGATACTTTATTAAACAATGCACGAATAGTTGCCACCTAAAATTAGTCGACTTATTTCGAAAAAAACGATAATAAAACGTACTTTGGCGCAAAATTATCTGATATTTAGTGATGGACACACTAGACAAAAACATAGCTGACATTTATCGGTAATGAACGGATCGAAACGACTGGGAGCTATGAAATGTGACAGGAGTGCTAAAGAGTAGTCGGAAGGCTTCACACAAATTAAGCTATATTATTCTGTTTCATTCAGAATAGCTACAAAAAGCATGTAGACCCACGACATTTGCACACCCGAATCAAGTGTTTTGCAAACAATCTTCAAATATATCATCCAAAATAGACGAGACGGTTGGGTAACAGACTGTTTGCTTACGATTAAACAAGATGAAAACGCAGTATGCTTTAAGGGCAATGTCAATAACAGTCCAGTGTATGCATCTTCGGACGCCAGTCTGATAACCTTACAGGGTAAACATTAAAATAGTTCCCATAAAACACGCGCCAGGGATGCATTTTCTGAGCTGACGGTAGAGCAGTCAAGTCCCAAATTCGGAAAATATTTAAAATCAATACAAGTGATTGTAAGTGTCAAAAGATGAGCGAATCCGCAGCAAATCTCATACAGTGATGCACTCTCGTTATATGGTGAGATAGAACGACTGACATCGTGCTATATAAGAAAAACGAGGGCACCATTCATGACTCTCCTAAAATACAGAAGCGTGATAATAGCTATGAAAAGAGTTCCAAAGCAGAGCATAACTAACCTCTAGTTATATACTGATGAATCGCATGAAGACGGGAAGTGAAGGTAGCCGTGAGCGGGTACCAGTGTACGCAATACAAAAGCCATAGGTTGTAACTACGACTCACATATACAGACGAAACACTATTCGTAAGGTCGTTGAAAACTCTTCCAAAGCGGGCTTATGAATAGTGTGCTCTGTCCAAACAACGTACTACAATATTGTTCCAACTGAAAAAGGGGGCCGCCTTGTGTAACACATCTGGTTGATACACCCGCTAGAGCCAAACTTGGATGGAACCGAGTTTACTTCGTGAACGGCCACACTTATTCATATTGTTAGAAACCAGCGACACTAACGCTCTCACTACGACTAGAACTTACAAAGTAAACATCTCTCACACGATCCAGTGATACAAGAAAAAAAACACTGGTTTTAATGTAACGGGATCTGAAAGAAAAGCACGCACAAATACAGCAGGTCGAAATGCACTTAGCTGTCTGTCTTTATAGTTTTTCGTTGGTTTATTTTTGTTGCCGTTCGAAAGAAATATCAGTAACCAATCTCCAAAGTCCGGAGTGTCTACCAAGGTAATGTTCCCACAAATTGGACAGTGGTACCACTCCGAGCAGAACTGCGAACATTGGCTACTGGACTAAGAATATGAGCAGACAGGTCAACGACAAAAAACAGATAAGGAACGACATTGAATGCATAGGAAATGGCCATGACCCGTTGTAACATGGATCGCACTCCACTGTCTACAGACCTAATGACCCTTAGTATGGACAAAAGTATCTGCCGCTTTTCTAATGATGGTTAGGAACAACTCAGTGTATAACTATTCCTCAGAACCTATTTGAGCGTGAGAGCGAAGTACGTGCATTAGCGTACACTCTACAAAACTCATGAAGTCCCGAGGTTGCGCAACTGGAGCGATCGAAGGACTTTTCAGAAGGATTAGCTTTCTGCGGTTTGTGATTGAGGTCACAAGTAATCATTCAAGAAGTTGTCAGGCCTGTTGACAGATGGGGGCGGTAGCAGAAGCAGATATTGTCTCTAAGTTCATAAACTTTTCCTCGATTTACGGATGGGTGATTGGAAATAAACACTAATGGAGCCACTAATCACGTGTTCACGGAAATCGAATAAATTCCCATATTGTCTCTATCTTCTCTACCAGCCATCTAAAATATGTACGTCCGCTTTAGGAAATGGTTTGATAGAACGGACAAAACGTCCGGCTGTAAAAAAAAAACAAATAAATACATACCCTTGGGTGAATCAGCGGAGACCATCGAAGGCAGTCCTCATCGACAGGAATCCAGTATTTCGAACGCGCATCGTATTTTGCCTTCAAGGCGAGCAAGTGGGACTTATCGAAGCGGATGAGTAGCCTAGGAGAAAATGGCACATCGCCAGGTGTTTCCAATAAAAGAGGGCGAAATTATCGAAAAAAAGTTCCCACAAGAGTAAAAAAATCCCAACTGATACTCCTCTTCAAAAGCAGAAGCTAGTATTCAAGAGAATGACTTCAACAGCAGAGCAGAGATCTTAGTGATGTTCTTTGCCATGCAGACCGAGGACTTAAACGGCCGACTGTCGTTTCACATCCCCCCCCCCCAAAAAAAAACACGAACGCATCAGTAAGTCTCGTGACAATAATTCCAAGAAAGCTTTGATGGTAAGAACACATTATTCTAATTCATATTCGTCGTCCACCAGCATCTGCAATGTTTGCTAGGCCGGAATACATTTGGAAGGAACCTCAAGGTCAACGCAAGACACATCATAAGACAGTAAAAAACGATAAAACCACGTGCTTCAGTGGTCTCTACTTCGCGAGATGGAAATGGTGACAATACATGGCATGCTGTCTGCTGTCTAAGGTATCGACTTCTATTGGCAGTTTCACGTTGCGAACAGTCAATATTAACTCCGAAACTCTTACTTTTATTGCCCCTTTTATATGGACATGGAGAAAAACCGTGAATCTGTATCTTTTCAGTGAAGTCATGAGTAGTGTAAACGAAATCAAAATTTTGCTTTGAAATGTACCCACCGCAATGTGTGATTTACACAGTTCACGTACCAAGCAGCTTTCAACATGATATACACTGAGGAAGCCATGTCGCCTAGATCCTGTGACATATCACTGGTCTCCGAAATATTCAACTGACTGGCTAACAGTCGAGCGTTTCACACCGAATTTGTCACCCAGCCATCAGCGAGAACACAGTTTAACACTAAAACAAGAATTTACTTATCTGCAAATCAATTTGGTTTTCATGGGAGACTCAATTGAATCTCTCGTTTATGATGTCCTCCAGCTGAATGTGGTGCACACAAGCCGCCTCATGATTCAGTTCACACGCTATTCGAGATATCGCAGTATATTTCGATTTAAAAAAAATGAACCAATATGAGTTTGCGAAGAAGCGGTTGTTAGGAATTCAGCTGTTCCGACTCTATGCAGAAGTGAAAGTTTGAATGACGTACTTTTCCTTATCGGTAGTTACCTGTAAGACACTCCCCCAAATAGAGGGATTTCCAAGTTTCAATGGCAAAGAGTCTCAGACATTCGAGATGTTGGATCATTTAACGTGGGTGATTTTCCTATCAGAGAATTCGGCCACTGATCCATCCCATTTTTGTAGCGCCACTTTCACTTTTGCGGCCAATTTCACTTACGTCTGGTGGCTCGCATTGCAAGAGTATTCCCATGCTTTCCCTTTTCATAAAGTAATGTAATAAAACTTGAGGTACCTGTAGACCACAGTCGAGGAATGTTGAGAACGGAGGCCAACAACTTTGTGAGTAGTTTCCTTTATGAAAATATACTGCGATATCTCGAATATCGTGCCAACTGAATCATGAGGCGGCTTGTGTGCAGCACATTCAGCTGGAGGACATCATAAACGAGAGATTCAATTGAGTCTCCCATGAAAACCAAATTGATTTGCAGATGAGTGTATTTCTCGAAAACAGTGCAATTTGGGTTCAATTAGATCATACGGTTGACGGAAACTCGGGGACTGCGCCTACCTGATGAGCCCCAAGAAGGGCGAAACCGGTCGTGGGCTGTCCAAGAGTTTTCAGCAACCTTGTGAGTAGTTTCCTTTAAGAATTTACTTAATTCTTTCGCAGACCAAAGATGGATCAGTCCGTGAACAACCCTGTTGCCTGTCAGATGAACAGATCGAATCCATTAAATTGACCTACATGATATGAGAAATATTGTTTGACTGTTTGCTTATGATCATAGTAAAGAGAACTAAGCCCTACTGGCACATTTCAACAGATCCGAACTCAATCAGGATCAGTCGCTGAAAGCTAAGCGGGGCGCGTAGTTTTCAGGCGTCTACAAATTTGCGGACAGCGTTAGAACTGTCTTTTGCAGTGCATCATCATGGCACAGTTAGATAGACACTAATGGTTCACAGAATTGGATCTGAAACTAACAGACGATTTCAAGAAAGCTTGGTTAACAGTCGGTAGATTTGTCGTCGTTCCCCTTATGATACCTTTCAGATATCTCCATTCCATGGTACTCACCCTTTAAATGTACCAACATGAGCTGACGTGTAAAAGAGCAACAAGGCGCAAACGTCCTGGAAAAGTTTCGTAAACCATCCGGTGGCACGAACGCTTAAAGTAAAACAACCGCACTCTATGTGATTATTAAGTAGGTGCCAGAACAGTGCCATGTGACGGAAGAGTCAGGTAGGGCAGAAATTTTCACTACTTCTATCTACTTTCAGCCAGCATTTTCCAGTTGTCTCACCCGCCACAATGTGTTCAAAAAATTTCGTCACTTCTCTTACTGACTCTTGACATCAAAGTTGATGTCAGTTGACTCAAAATTGCGGGTGAACATCACTGACAGTGTTACATAAAATCCTCGCCGTTTGGCGCAGACTACAGCGTGCGTGCAAACGGTTATTAGCCCACAGAATTCCAGTCGAACGATTCAAGCAACAGATAATGAACACAGGCATGTGTGACTGCTATGGTAAGCACAACTGCCGCTCTCCAAAAGTTTACTTAGGTGTGTGAGTTGTGGGCAGAAGACGAGTGTTCAGTTAAAAAAAAACAGTCTTGATCAATTAGGGACCTGAATTCAGTTTGGTTTTGTTAATCTGGTTTCGAGTTATTCGTCGAACAGATGAACAGCTGTTTGTTACTATGGCATCGATTGAGCCGGCAATATCCAACTTGACCGGTGCGCTTTGCCTGCAGTTGAGGTGCACACGCTTGCGTACCGCGTCCAGATGTGCGAGGCACTAACAACGATGCATGCAGCCGTCAGGTTAAAGGTCATCAAGGGGTCATTCACACAACCAAAGGTCAACAAGCTAATGGTGAAAACAAGAACAGTAACCCAGATTTTTCGACATAGTAAATGGAGTGACTTGAACGAACATCATCACCATCACCAAAGACAGCAACAGTGTTGACAATGATGCTCCACTGACGTACATCCATAAGGTTAGCCTAAGTATATTTAAAAATCAAGTGAAAAGAGAAAGAGTGGTCGAGGGAGGGGACCTAATGCCGGCCTATGTCAAGCATTCCGAAGTGCCTACACCTCCAAGCGCTCAATCAGATAATTTGACAGCACGAACACCAGTGACATCAATTAGCCACCATTTCTTGACCGAACAGTCGGAAAAGGGATGAGTGCAGGCGAATAAAATAAAATTCATTGAAGCTTGGTCTGCCGATCAGCTTTGTGTTCACATTATCTTGGGTTCTACCGAAAACACGCGCGAGCTGCGCACAACAAAAGCCTTTGGACGAATACTCAGAAGGCAGATAGATATTCCGGAAAAGCTGCCCCACTCAAAAGTCATCCAGAGTTAAGGCGGTGGTTCTTTGAACATCTATCACATCCATTCAAAACGTCATAACTAGTAAGGAAATGCTTCAATTGCACAATACAGAATATCAACTGAAAATCCAACGTCGATGTCATCTAAAGGTTTAATAGTATCAACAACAAAATACTGCAATAATTTGGGGGGGGGGTGAGGGAGATTCGTGATGAGGGTACTAAGAGCTAAGGTAAATTAAGCAGACTGAGGAAAGACCGCCTGAGATATCAGAACGATAGTTCCGACGTTCGTGAGGAACAGCGGGGTCTGCACATTTACAAAGTAAGTGTAGCTGATGTTGGTGTCCAGCTACGTGGATAGCAAAGGAACGTACCACAGCAAGGTGATGACGAAACTCGCAAAGAGACCGCCGTGCTTTTAACGGAATATGATGAGTGCATAATGTGGATGAAACTGCAATATAATATTCCTGATTACCCCGTAAGGGAGCTTGGAGTAGTATTAGTAGTATAGTGGCAGACATTGAACGATGTGCACCGCAGTCAGTATAATTACGCAGACTCAATCTTGTAACATTCCCGAAAGTAGTACGAAAAATGATAGCAAATTGTTCACCACACCTCCTCTACTTAAACGGTTCATGAAGATAGGAAAACGGACTTGCCTTGCGTACATACTTTTCACTTAATCAGCTAGCATGACTACTCAAAACTGAGGCAACCGGCGAGAAACAACAGAAAAACCATGACGACGAAAAACTGAAAAGCTTTCTCAGAACACTATACTTCAAGATTACGTTGCTCGGTATTCGGGGTGTACTGCTGTGGTGCTCGTCAGAGAAGAAGGTCTACTCATATGTTTAATCACCACAAATAGTGACACCCCAATACTGGATACCGGCGCTTAACCTCCATACAACTACAAAGGGAAATGTACTAGTAACGTGTAGAACGGAGGCGTGCGAAACCAGCACCCGTTGAAACTCGGACATACAATACGTGAAGGTGATCACGCAAGATAACTGACAAGATCGGCGTCTAATGCGTGATCCTGTTCCACGTGAAAGTTATTTAATACAAGGCTTCTGTGCAGTGGGCCGAGTTGCCCGCGTAGTCGCCACGAAGCAGCAGCCCTAAGAGGTCCCACTTGTGGCGCACCTCACAATCAGAGTACTTTCAAAGATCCAGTGGACAATTCACCATCAGGTTAAACAGAAATAAAGAATACTTTGTCTGACAGATCTTGACAAGCCAGTGCTCCGCACCCAGAAATGGTGTCAGCAAGCGAAAGATCAATGCAGAGGGAGGGGAGGATAAGCATACGTGTTGAAAAGCAGATCAGAAAAGGACATCAAAAAGAAGGCGAAGCTCACCTCTTATCAGCACCCAGCTGAATTGATGTGGCCAATTGTTCGATAGTTTCACCCACATCATGCGGATCGATACCAGTAGCTGTGCTTATTTGATGGATAGTCGACACACACTCGTGAAAATCAATGGTATCATCTCCATTTGGATATTTATTCAAAGAATCCAAAATGAACGGCAGCACTTTTGAACGCCAATACGATTCGTAGGAAAGTCTACCCAATTCAGAAAGTGGCTTCTCTGGGGACCCTGGTTGATCCTCAATACGCGAAAGAAGAAAGCCTGGGGGTTGGAGGAAAACGACAAAGTAATATAGACCAAAAAGTACATCAACAACGAGTGGTTCCGGGAGAATGGACCCACGCCGTAGACCCGTAAGCATAAACCTATCCGTCCAACTGTAGCACCCTTTCAATACCTAACTGCCATGCCACCCGTACGTAGAGTACAATGTTACCCATTCGTTTTGCAACAAATCCATTGAAGAATGTTAGCTAGTATTCAGTCAAGTCTCTCGTTAAAGCCAAAAAGGTGTACAAATGATTGAACTCCATGGATTTTGTGCAATTTAGTTCAAGTCAAACAGTAGGTTGACGGAAAATAAGGGACTGTGTTTACGTGATGGGTCCAGATAGGAAGGATGAAACTGGTGACGGATTGTCTGAAACTTTCCACTGAGAGTCTAAATTCGAGAAAACCCAATGGTATATTTATCACTAGATGGATCGGGCCATTTAGAAAAGGGCTTGGATGCAATACACAGTAGTCACTCACTTCGTTCGCCTTATCTTAGGACCTTCTTCGAAAAAAGGATCGCTCTGTTTAGGTCCTGTAACTTGGTTGATTCAATACCAACCCCATCCCACCGCCCAAGGAGAACGGGAAAAGTGTGGCAATTTTGACCCTACTCCCTAGCAGGGAACACCTTCTTTGAGAAGTCAGAAAACATAACCAGTATTTGGCACAGCTTTGTTTAGCTAGGATGTCTAGGAGCCATGTTTAGCTTTACTGGTTATCCGCGATGCGCATTCATACGAAACGTGTCAGTATAAAGAAGTGGTACCACCATTCGCGTGTAATAATTGCAAGATACACTTAGGTTAGCTAATCTAGTTTTTCTAGTTAACTGCACCAACAATTCGATCGCTCGATGAAAGCCCAGTTGCAAGATTTAAGGTCCTTCTGAATGACCTGCGACCTTACGCGATCAGGCGATGAGACATAGAGTGTACATGTTCCACAAAGCTAAGCGAAGATTGAACAAGACCGACCGTTAACCATCCTCGCTGTAGGAGTTGCAATAGCACCAGGAAACAAAGAAGTTACGGGACTTTTCATCTGCTATCCCCTGAAGACACATTTATAAACCGTGTGCATTCCACGGCTCACACGCTTGAATCCCGGTAGTAAGCGTAAAGCGTATTACTTTACTCCTGAATGCCGCTCCGAACTGCAGCATATTATACAAGTTTAATCAGTCCCATAAAAGCTTCTTTCAGACGAACCCTACTTGTCACATTTCGGAAAAAACTGACGACTCCACTTTCAATCCGGCAATCGAGTAGGCTCTCCGGTTATCTAGGCAAGGAAGAATCACCTAGTTTTGCATCTTGACTGTGCATTTCACCGACTCACCGAGGTAGAAACTAGGTCATATAAACCAGCTGGCATTGGGATATTAAGAAATTTAGGCTTGCCACTTTACTGCATATGATTTTTGCGTGGTGAAGAAAGTTGTTGACCAATCGAACAGCACAAAGGAAGATAAACCTATGAATGACAAGCAACGGCCAGTCGATTTCAAGAACTCGAGAAAAGCCATACAGTGTCTGTATCAGGTGATGAACCTTCGAGAAAAAAATGAGCAATTCGATACCTAATAGCACACTAACGATGGTGCCCACCGTATGAGAATTGAACTTTAAACAAATAGTGTGACGGAAACTACAAAGAGACGGCAGACTCCTTATGAAATTAAATAGTTGACTTGAGGCCCATCTAGTGACCACATAGGATAGATATTTGATACAGACCTGGACCGCTTCCCACGGGTGACCTCTGAATTCCCCAATATGACATATTACTTTCGGTGGTCAAGGACTGTGAAAAGACTAATCAGGTGTGTACAGATTATGTACCACTTCTGATTTTGGGCAAGTCACACAAACTCCGAGCCTACAAAACAAAGCCCAGTGCTTGACACACGTTCTGCGGATAGTCCAGGCCAGACTAGTGACCCAGTGGATGCGTTGACATACGAAATGGATTGGAAGGAACCAGGTAACCAGACAGGCTCTGTGTCCCAGGATCAAATCATCAGTTCTTGGGCCCACGCCAAAAGTGGACTAGACTAGAAGGATTAATGGTTCAGTGGCAACGGATGCATCTTTTTGATGAAGGACCTGAGAAGGACAGCTAAGTACCCAGCAAAATAGCCCGGATACAGGAATATTAGTGAGTGTGAATAAGAGCATACTTACAAACCAGCAGAATAGAAATAATAAAGTACTTATAGTACTTTAGTCGGATCTAGGGAGGTTCACAACACTGGACTGGCAACAGCTGCAATCGAAGGAACGCCAGATTCACCTAACTCATATTCCACAGACTTATGATGAAATCCCCCGTTGACTGAGGCATGAGGGATACTCGTCAAAAAAGTGAAGGTTAGGTCCTTGAGCTTTTAAGAGGTGGTGGGGTTTGCCAAGAGTGCATGGCGCAACAGTTAATTTAGTAGAACACTCGTATTATGTTCGACAATTCAAAGACTCCAGTCGTGCTCCTTAAAAGAAAGGGGTTTCAAAGGTTTGCCGGAACGCAACCAGCTGGACACAAGTGGACAAAAAAATGACCAATGCTTCCACGAAAGAAGATCGCCAAATCGAATTGAGTGACTGACTAATAAAATTGATTTCTCGCCCCCAACTCACTGAAATCAATCAGAAACCGTCCATAGGCGGCTTTCTGGTACGGGGGTAAGACCATGATGCAACTCAGGTTGTACTTCTGCGCAGACCGTTTTTCCTTTGAAAAGTAGCCGACCAGCTGGAAACAACCCGCTTCACGTAGAGCAACAACGTAGAATAAAAATGGTTCGACATCGTAGTAAAGAGTTTTATGGTCGAGGAACAGTTTGGCCAACAAACACAACTGCTGACAGTAAAGCCGCGAGGTGTAACCGTCCACTTCGAATACGGACACATTGCCGCAACGATAGATCTCATTGCCGGGAGGGAAGCTGTAGGGACATTTTTCCTGGATGGAAGAGATAAACCACAAACAGGAATTCGACTCAGTCGACTGCTGGTACGGAGTGGTGGTACTGTGCAAATGAATACGAAAACCACTAATAGTGTTGTAAAAATAACACTATATAATTGTCAGTGATATGCAAAGCGTTGGAAGCAGCCCTTTGGAGGACGGAGACGAGTTAAAAAGACTTCCTTGAAAAAAAACTTATGGATAGTAGAAAACCTCATCAATCGTAGCGAAGTGGTGGACACGGACATGTGAATCCAGACTGAGTCATTCTTATAACACTTTTGTTGCTGGAATGCTTGCTGCTAGGTCATAGCCGATAAAGTGGAATCACTTGGGGAAATGATAGACACAAGATAGTCTAGAAAAACAATACGATGGATGGGAAGATCGATTTTCATAAACTAAAGAATTTTGTTCCTGGAAAGTTAATTGATCAGTTGAATTGGAAGGGCTCAGGGAGTGCTAGAGTAAGATTCACTTCTGGCAATGTTGTAGAATATAGGTAGCTCGGGTGCGCGGCTTGGTTGTTGGTCTGTTCACCGAGCTTGGTAGTTGGATTGCAAACGTTTCATCACGAATCGAGGTGACACCGTCAGCGCGCACTGACGAGTTGTTTCATAACGGTCCTATCATTGAGACTGCAGTCATACGTCTTTCTGTTGACACCACAAGGTGTGGGGAATGGGTTTAACCGACATTCACAGCGGTCAACTGTTTCACCCAACAGAAAGACCAGGAACATCAAACGTTACGTAAAAATTCTTGGCTTCATTTCTTATCTATACTTAGTTGTAGTGCAAACGGTTGGCTGGGAAGTTTTCTCAGGATGAAACTACTTATCTCGATGGTTCCGAACAACTTCATACAGGCAACAGCAAGGTGGAGCCAAAAACTAACTAGGGATCGATGAGTTTTCAGCAACCTCGTGAGTAGTTCCCTTTATCATTCAGCCATATTTTTGTCGTAGGAAAGGATACAAAAGCTTGTAACCAGCGGTAACCAATCGATAAGAATAAATGGCATGAATGCGAGGAGTGGGTGAGTAAAAGGAAGAAGACTCGGCGACTATGGTAACCGTAATAAGTGTAAATATGGAAGTGGTGGTGGTTATTATTCAAAACGGCGTCATGAGAACGACCCCATTCTGTGACACTGTCGCTGTTTCATGAGCGGACAGCAGTAGCTGTGACACGTGAGCACCTCTGTGGCCATTGAAAACAGCAAGTCACGAGACCTAGATGGACTGGCAAAACGGATGCCACCACTTCCACCAAATCGCATGAAAACTGCTACTGTTGTTCACACGGCTTTCTCTCTCTCAAGGGATGGAAATTGGACTTCAGCGAAATAACAACGGAGGTGCAGTTAAACAACCACTTCGATCGATTACGGATAATCAACAAGAAGATTTACTTCTGTGGTGAACACATGTATTCGTCCACAAAGTAGGTTTCCTGTGGGAGTGTGTGCACGCGCACAGTACCTACATGTCGACAAGGAGAACCAGAATACATGCAATGGTCACTCAAATACCAAATTAAATCAGGTGAGTGTCCGACTACATGACTTACTCGAACAGTAACCAGTGGGCAAATCAAGCACGGCAAGTGGTTCAAAGCGACAAGAAATGTGGGCAATGAGTAGTTGGAACGGACGCGCTCGTCCGCAAGGGCATGAAATGAACGAAAATGGATGCAAATATGGAATACTCACGATATGCCTCAAGTAGACTTTCCGCGTCTTGGAGTATTTGAGACAAAATTCACATATATAGAGGAGATTCAACCTGTAAATGGAAGGATTAGGATCGAAACGTAATCGAACAGATAAGCAACGAGTTATGATTCGACGAATGGACATAAAAATTGAGGGGTTCAACAACCCGCATAATGTGGAGCTGGATTCACCACAGCACGGTGGTTCACCCAAGACTTCTCTAGGAAGTCCAACCTGCAGAAGTCACAACAACGATCCATGACAGTAACTACCGGGCATCGGATACCTCAGAGAAGCTACAACTAATCCTGTCAGTAATGCCGTTAGCTGTGGTCCCTCTTTGGGGAATTACTACAGCTGAACCTGAAGAAGAACAGACAGCATCCTCATGAATCGCAGTAGAAACCCACTAGTGAGCGCTTAAGAGAGTAACTAAAAGCGATTTCACCCCAATGGTGGAGCTACGGTTTTTCCGAGGCTAAGCCGTTTGTGAACTATAGGTCGTGAGTCCATTTTTCGAGGAAGTTCTGGTAACCGATTTCCCTAAAGCTGGCTTCCGCCATACGTGTTGACGTGTGTGTGTGTGACGTGAACGATCAAAATTGTTCGCTTTCGAAGGATTCACCGTAGAGGAGTTTTAGTTTGAATGGGCGATCCACAAATCATCTCTCACAAAACTGTGTGTGCTGCCTTGGAGAGTCACTTATCGTGGGAAATGTTTTGTTTTCTCGACAGAACATAATAGTTGCAAGGCTACTCATAGTTGTTCAACAACCCACCAAAGGTCTCACTTTTCTTGGGGATCATCTGTTAGGTGTACTCCGGGGATTTCCGTTAACTTTATGCTCTACTTGAACGCCAAACTGTAGGCAATGGACGAAATCTTATCACTTAAGTGTGGACAAGAGTGTCGAAAGAATCCCTCATTTACGTTATTCTTCAAATAAATGTGATCCACAAAGGCCAGCCCATATTCCGTTTGGCACAATATTCGAGATATCGCAGTATACTTTCTTGAGGTAACACTACTCATACAGGTGCTGAGAACTCTTCGACATCCCACTCGCAGCTTTGACCTTTTTGAGGTTCAACAGGTAGACATAGTCCGCGAGTTTCCTTCAACTATATGCCCGAACTCTGTCATAACACCTACCACTTTCAGCCACCCAGTACAATACACGGTGACTCATACTCTGGAAAACCAGTTTTGGTGATGAACACGTGATAGAGGGTAACCGAATACACCCAGTATGAGTGAATAACGAACATGTGGAGAGGACTATTTTCACCCAATTATCTATTCTGTGTACGTACATGCGAAAAAAATACGCATAATGCACAGCACATTTAGCCTACTGACAAACTCCAGGGCAGTAGGCAGTGGTATTACAACCAGGAGCAGCTGTGTCCACGGAACACAGCAGGAGTTTCATCGGATTAAACTGTCACAAAATTTTATTTAAACGTGCTGCTATTCTAGTTCGTCACAGCTGTGGGTCACTGATAGTACGCGGAACAAAGGGCATTTATAGGAAACAAAATGTTGAGAATGAGTAGGAACAAATATGCAACAGTATCGTTTGGCTACCTGGGTTCATTATACCAGCAAATACTACCAGATTTGACGGGATGCATTCACAAAGGATGATTCGCACTGGCAAACTAGTGAGATGACCGGGCGTTCTGAATATACGTGAATGGTCCACATTTTGCGAGGTAGGAGCACCAGCAGTATCTTGACTTACACAGCCCATTAGCTAGTCACTTCTGTGGTTTCTGTCAACACAGAGTATCCGACTAAGCCCAGGACAAAGCCGTCAGAAAACAGAACATAAATGGAAAGACTTGCTATAATTGCCTAGTCAATCATGCGAGTTCGGAAACAACTGTGTCAAAGACCCCAGATGAACGGCTTCAAACGGACCCAGGTTCAAACTGCACGAAAGTGAAATCCTTCCGCGAGAAGCTGTTAGTGTGAGAATGAATATTCGTCGATCTGGATGGAGGAGCGGAGCGATACGCCCGAAATTTAGCCTTATGGAACATGCCGTGAAATTTCAATCCCACAGCTTGTTCGATACCGAATCCCTTGTTAACACCTATTACTATTTATGCTAGGCGAAGTAGGGACCATGGCGCTACCTGACCGGCAAGACTTCGCAGGCCAGTCATCGACTGGCACAATCACTGAGGCGTCAGACAAAACAGCGTGAGCGTTTGTCCGTTCAAAATAGCGTCCAGTGTTTGCCAAAGACAACAAACTCAAGCGCCGGGTTTCTACACTTGATTTCTCTTTAATTCCTTCCGACTCGTGAACTTGCCGATGAATCGGTTCGAGTTATTGGTGTAAATTAATGGTTCCACCATAAATGACGGACCGCTTGGCTGACAATAATCGCACTTCAGAGCGGTCAACTGTCTCATATTAGTGTTGCTAGGCTGCCATACGTTCTGGGGACTTAGGCTTAGTTAGATAACCAGAACTGCGCGTGTGAACGTGTGTTTACGTGCCATCACTAGCGTTGGACATTTTGCTTCTAAAGTTTGTTTTTATCCGGTTACCCCTGTAGTACCATCTGCGATCAATTCCCATGCGATACATGCGGTACATACCGACACACTAAGCTACCGGAAAGAGTTGCTGTATACATGCAAGTGAAACTGCATGCGAAACCAGTCCAAATCGCAAATGACAGGACGCTCAATTCTTGTGATGAGGGGCAGGGGAACTCCTCGAAAAAAAGGTCCCTACACACTCCAACCAGGACTGAAGGAATGAGGAGTACAGAGCAACTGTATCACAAATAGTGGGATTTGTTCACAGTCTGTATCTGAAGAAGTATACGAGATTATGACCGGAAATCTTCAGAATGGTAGCTATAGTCTGTCGTCGACATAATGCCCAACACAGGAATGACAATGTCTCATGCGTGTCAACTAACTTCCATTGAGAAACGACTTGTCGGACAAGGAAACAAACACCATATGGCTCTCCGCAAGTATGGATTAACGTGAAAGAAGTTTGATGCAATCGGAGTGAGCCGTTTCTCCCCTTGGTAAGACCGCCCCCGTAACACCTCAGTAGGTACTAAACACATACTGATACCCAAATTATGATCCGCTTCCCGTGTTCTGAGAACTCACGTAATGAAACCTAGTGTACTATAGTGAAGGTGACACTGGTATGTCACCGCGAAAATGCCCTGGTATATGTAATAGGGTTTATAAGGTAAAAGGAACACTACCTGTACCAGAATTTGAAAGCAAAAAAACATTTCCAGAATCACCCGCGGTGAGCCATCAACACATAAGAAAGATACGGATAAGTAAGCACTTCAACGCTCATCAGAAAAAACATACCTTGCGTATTCTGAAGGATATGGTGCCGAATACCAAGTGGTAATAAGATGACGACCAAGTTGGATCCGTGGAGGAAACCTCGCTTCTTCGACTTTTGCCTCGCTTACGTCGCCTGGCATTGCGGAATCCTGAGATGCAGTGTCCATATTAATTACAAGTTTCGGGTTGTTAACCGGGGGGACTATCTTGCTCGACTCCAAGGGCTGTGGCAGACACTGAAGCAATCGGATCAGCAGTGAAGGAAACTGGTGGGAAATTCCATTTCCAATATCATCATTGAAACCTTAAACACTCGAGCGGGAAGTTGCAAATATATGCCTGCAACTGTAGGACTACCTGGGATATCGCGCTGACATTAAGAGGATGTGTATCTCTTAGCAATAAACCCAAACGGAGACATGAGACAATTTAAATAGTAAGCAGACGAGGAAAAAAGTCGTTCAGCTGTAACACCCTTTCGATGCCGCACGAGGGCTAGAAGACTGTCAGGTTGCCCAAGCCTAGACAGGGAGAGTCGACAGGCAGAGGTCGGGTTCGAACCACGGATCTTCCGGGCAGTAAATTCGTGCTCTAACCACTGAGCCATCTCGGAGGCCAATATGCTATAAGCACATGGTCAAAGGTGGCGCACTTTCTTCGTCATACACTTACCATACTACGTTATGACGAGCAGTCAGAAATAGAAGTAGAAGGTGAAGTCCTTGTGTCCCGGAAAAACACTTACGACACGACACTGCAGTCGTACACGTCCATGGTAATTTATGAAAGAACTGATTGCCTGCTGTCAATCCATCCATCTCTGGAATCACTAGGGTCTAATGACCATGACGGCTTAACCGAACCAAAAAGCTACCTTAGTCGGTAAGTAGCCGTGCACAGATAATTCTCCACTGTGACCTGGGTGACAGTAAGGGGAGCCTCGGTATGTAATACCTGCTTCTTTGCTAACATGGATAAATGTCACACAAAAATAAGATGATCAAGTGAAATAATCTCACAAATGCGACCGACTCAATACCATTAGGGGTGCATTTGCGCCGAAGTTTTCCAATAAAACGGCTATCACCAAAACGCCTAGAGCAGAAATCTGTGGGCCACGACAACGTATGTTGAAAGTTTTGGAAGTACTACACAGTTATTTCATCCTCAACGGACCTCGACTCACCAAACATGGAGACTCAAACTCCCAATCCAAGCTTCAACTACGGACAACTGATCAGCAGTGCACCCTATGAAGGCATACCACACGACGGCTGGCTCCAGCTCACATATAAATTAGCCACACTTCTAGGTTGAACAGTTGTGATCAATCTCTACTTGCGATGCAACGAGCAAAATGTCATCACAAAATGCTCACCACTGGTTACACAGAACAAACGACTAGAGATCTGTGGCACGCTCCTTAATTCTTCAGTGCAGGTTAACGAAATTCGCTGGGTAAGACTCAGTATGCTGTTCATCATCGACAATAACAGTTAAACACTGATCGCCGGATGAGTAGCGAGACTTATCAACGGACCGATAGTACTCATCAGAAACGAAACTTCTCTTCCTTAGTCCATGCGCTATTTCCTAGGAAATCATCCTGCGAACCGTAGAGTCAGAGTTCGGGAGCCTTGAAACCAAGCAACAAGCAACCGCAACTAGGCCTTCCTTTTGCTCGGAGCATGCATTCAAAACCGGAGCTCATGCATATGCCTCAACCGGAATAAATTTTAATCGTACTATACTTTAAATGCAGAGCTACTACAAAACCCGGGGGACGCATACGGACCGAGACTTACTCAAAAAACAAGAGTTGTATAGGAACCGCGAACCTACTGGTCAAGAGAGTATACCCGAAACATGTCATCCCAATTTTCTCCTTTAATTTCTAGGTATCTGGCGACTATAATTCAATGGCTCGCATTATTTTTTAGCACGACAGGGTGAACTAATTCCTAGCATCTAGGATCCATTCTCTTCTGGTAAGTCCCGTTAGTGATACTCGACAAAAAAAACATACTGGTGGTTGAAAAATGAAATTCTGGAGGTGACAACGATACACAAAACCCGAACTCGCTTGGGGTACCTCGTCTGGTGAAAAACATTGACCCCAGGAAGCTACATGGATGCAGAAGATGGACTAGGCTCTGTATGGGAATAACCGTGTAGCCGATTTAGGAGTAAATGAAGAAAAGCTGATTTCTTTTGCACACCCCCGCTGACTGTTGCTAATTTGTATTAACATGTATCACAGACATTTACAATAGGGTATTGATGAAGCGTCATTCAAAAATTGTCTTTCTATGTTTTCAGCTGAGTCCAGTTCTAGCCAATTGCAGGCTCAAAGGATGGTCTGCCTTCCAGCGCAGTGTTGCACACAGGCATTGATCCAGTCCACATTCAGCAGCTGCTAATTCAAAAACCGTCGGAAAACCGAACATAACTAACCGAAAAATCGAATGGGCTTGTACCAAACTATCTGTTCAAAGCCACTATGTAACCGTACGAAATCATGGCGTGATAGCACCAGTTGCAAGATGGACTACGGCCACCTGCAAGAGATGATAGGTTAGAAAAAATATGCTTGACTCTCGAAAGCGCCGGCCAGGTACCTGCTAGACACCAGAATAAACTCGGTATCGTCATAGCCGAAAGGTTTCATTGGTGCTAGTAAGGACATCTGAAGATCACGCCACAGGCAAATTCGGTGAAAAACTGTGGTGAGTAACTTAAGGGTTCACAAAGACCGTAATGCCGATAGATGGAATGAACACTCTACACCTCAAACTCTCCCCAACTTCTTGTACAACACGGCACCAAGGACTTCTTTATCTGTCCATAAGGGCAAAATATTATCAAGAGTTAACCTGTCGTCAGAACTAGCTTAGAGTCGCAGCAACTGGGAGCTAGAACAATCACGAGCTGAGATGAATTTCGAGCCTGAAAATATGAACCACTAAGAAAGCTAGGAGTTAATTAGACCGGAAACCCACATTTGCAGGCTAGTCAATCGATACACTAACACAATCCAACTGAGGCGCTAGTCCTGGAAAATGGAATCCTCAATCGAACTCGGACACCAACGGTAAATTTTGCAGAACTCCGAAAACTATGGTCCGAAGTGAAGTTTATCTTTCAAAGGTAGGATATGCAATATACTGTGGTGCACCCGATTCCGCCGTATTTGTCAAAAGTACTTCCGAATCAACGCCCAAATCTGGTGGAATATCGGAGCAATAATTCCCGGTTGTACCGAATGGCTTTCGAGGACGTAACCTCAATAAGGTATTTGGTCATCACTCGAGGGATGCATCAATTAAGTCACGTGCTAGGGAGGAATTCACTACACAAATATCTTTACACTAGATGAGGATCAACCGGGAGCTGCTAACTAGGTGTAGTTGCCGCCATACGGTGAACTACAGTTGCTAAAAACTGGATCATGGTACAGCCATGCTTAAATGACTATAGGGAGCATTGCACTGTGATACGACTGGGAAGACAGCGTAGCATCTACCCTGGACGACCACCATCATTCCCACATTTATGGAAGTAGCATGCTGAAGGATGGAATAGGAAACGAAAACCCAGAAAATCGCGCAACCCGATCGCCCAGTGACTAACAGTGATAGCAGGTGAATTATCTGGCATGACAAAGGTCCACCGCATTGAGCATCCGGTAAAAACAAATTCTTCTGCTTTATTCAAATTCCCCAGGCGCGTGAAGCAAACAGCTGGTGTAAGATGGCGTGATCGACAGGGTTCAATAGACAACGCAACGATCGGTTGTCCGATTGTCCGTCCACGTTTGGGAAAGGGGCTTGTGGCCGACATTCTCGGAACCTGACCATATCTGAAGCTTACCTATCCCGCTGGCATTTGGTTGCCTGTACAGTTCTCCCCTACGGAGAGACCACTTGAACCGAGACTTAAAAGTTAAAAGGGGCTTTGAGGGAAGAAGGAAAAGATATGAGTCGTCTTTCCAGAGGCAACTACACATAAAATCCCGATGAGTCAGGGTGGGTTGTTTGTAGATGCAACCGCTCTCATGGAAAACATAAAAACGTGTGAACTGGGTAAGGGCTGGACGGAAATTTAAACTCACAGCTTGAACATCAGCTTGGATACTAGCAAACAAGGCTCGGTTATCCTCCGTAACCACAGCGAATTCCGGACATTCGTCGTTGAACGGATCAAACACAGCAGTAGGCTTTCGATCTTTTTTACCCATGTAGTCAGAATCGCCGTTTGCAGCGGCCACAGTGACACTTGAATCATCGTCAACATCATCTTCATCACCCGAGATAGCAGGTACAGAACCGGTTATTAGCGACCGGTTTTGAGACCTTTTCGAATCGGAATGAAGGCGCGAACTACCCCGGAGCCTTGGAGTGTACCTCCTCATCACTGAGTGTTTACCACGTCCTCGCCGTCGAAAAGAGCCAAGTGCCCGTTTCACATTCACTCCGGCAGAAGACCAACGGTGCAAAGTCGACCGTGATGGCGCCTGTCGCCAATTATTTCTCCGGCGACCTCTGGACGGTCGCACAACAACGGGTTGATTAATTATTTGGGGTCGATGGGATCGTATGGACAGGACGTCTGCAATGGAGCAGCAAAAGATTATTTATAAAGAATGGACCAGATGGTCTACTCTACATGTGAACCATGATATCAGTTGTTAAACTAGCTGAGATTGTTAGCTGAAGTGCCACGCGACGAAAACTCACCAGACATTAATTTTTCGGGACTTTGTGAGCAGATAACTGAAGAACCCATCGATTCGCATTGAGCTGAATTACGTATTTCTTGAGAACGGGATCTCCGGTCCAGAAGTTGTAAACGAGAAGCACTGCGCCCCCGAATCCTCAAACTGGTTGGACTAGACTGTGTGAACAAGCTTCGCGCAGACGACTTGCGTTGGAATGATCCACCTTCTTCCACCAAAATGTCCGTCTTGTCATCATCATCATCAAACATTGAAGTATCTTCTCTTTTCGCTTCCTGTGACGGACGTTTTCTGACCAAACTCTGCCAAGCTTGACTGGCCACAGCTGAAGTTCGTCGGGGACGTGGAGCTGAGGTGGAAAGGTTGAAATCAACAAGAAAACCGTCTGTTGCAAATGATCTGGAGGAGGTTAAGGTAAACTATTTATTTAACCATGGAATTGTTCGGAAACTCGACAACGCACAAACCCAACTCACCAACTGGTGACATCGTCACTGAAGACTTCTGAGGCCCACTCCCCGAAGTACGTGGAACCGATTTATTAGGCGAACGACGTGTCTTCGATACGGCCCAAGACGCTAGGGACTTCTGAACCAGACGCTTGGATGCGTTAACTGAAGTGAGATTTCTGGTCCTAACGGGAGCACCTCCAGACCGCCTTAGTCTTTGACCTCTTAGCTGATTGGCTGGATCCGGTGTTGGAGAGCATTGGGAGGGGGTCAGGATGTTGAGCTTAGACACACCTGAGGCAACTGGCTTCGTGGAAACATCCTGATCTTGGTTAGTATTCAACATCGAATGCATCCAGTCGATTTCATGCTGAGTAAGTCTATCACAGATACTTATCGCCCCTAGCCGAGGGTCAACTGGAGCGGAAAGAGCGTCCTCTGTAGAACAGATAGGACATATCCAACTACCTGTGATAAGGCAAAACAAAAATCTAGGGTCATGTGACGGAGACAAATACAAAATATGGTGGTTACAGTAGCATTCATTACTCACAAAAAAACGTCAACGTGAGGTTCTTCGACTGAAATTAATCACTAGCATCGAGTTAAGATGTACAGCACGAAGGATGGCGATTGTTAATTAAATGTGGTCTATTTGACGGTAACTCTAGAATCTGGTGTTCCATATAAGAACCCTCTACAGAAAGCTTTTTGAAAGTGACAAGGGTGGAGAGTTTTTTTAGTGATTCGATAGAAGGTTTACAAAAAATTAGCCAGTGTTCCAGTTACACCAAAAATAGGAAGTGTACACTATAGTCTTGAGTGTATCCCATACAGACTCAGGAGACATCCAGATGAGTGCAGCAAAATTAGGGTAGCAGAAATAGGAAGCTGTTTTTGCTCGTATACACTGTGGCTACAAAACCCGGTCTTCGCGGGATATGTATGCTGTGATAGCGATATCTTTGATTTACTCCAAAATCTCAATACAGAACCAGAACCCGATGCCAGAACTGTGGTACTCAAACAATACAATCAGCTATCTGCAGTGGATATGATGGGAGTGCGTGTACATGAGTATTTTAAGCAGTAACATTCAACCAACTAATTTCACATCATCGCCGGAAAACTAAGGCACCTAAACTTCATGATAGAAATCACTGACAAAGGATGAGCGCCAAAAGGAGATGACACTGATCTGTCACCGCAGCAAAAGGACTATACCAAGACGGAGTAGAATTTATAGCAACCGATGGCTGCTTAGGAAACAGGACAGATCTCTATGAATGCTCTTAACACTGGGAAATAAACATCAATCGCGTCATGAGAACAAGTTTCATGCACGGCCATCAGAAGGTTGAGAGGCCAGTCTCTGTCGATCGATCACCTCAGTGCGTACAGTATGCTGTCGCTATAAGAAACAACAGGCGTTCCACGCTGAATTTCTACTTGACTTAACATTCCCAGAGAAGACCTTTAATATTACTAGTCTACGGCTGCTTCAACGTTACACAGGTTAGCGAAACTGGCTACCTATCACAACCACGAACTAGTAATAACCTATTTATGTTCTGGCTCTTGTGATTAAGCAGTAGGATTAATGTACCTGAGATGAGTATGAAATCCGAACGTTCCAGGGGAAGAGCTGAAAATCTTAGGAAAGTGAATTAGGCAGCATAAATTGGGGCGTACATAACTATATAATCTAAAACTGATTGACTAGGATGAACTAAGCTCAACTCCCATATAATTGTGGAACTGATTCTCACGTTGTACTGTACAACGTGAAATAAAAGCTTGGTTCATGAACCATGCAGTGCGTTAGAGGTTACGGTTAAACTTATCACCGTTATGCTTTATTTACTTCTTGAATTCTGGTGAACTAAGCAAACAATTAGACGGTATTTCACATCAAAATGTTTCACGGGCTTCCTCGTTGATCTCACCGGACTGTTAGTCTCCTAGAGGTGTTTTCATGCCAGAAGAAAAATTATCCAGTTTTGCATAATGCGGTAACAGACGTGAAACTTGTGCTTAGCAAAGGATACAACAGAAGTCGACTCAAGTAGAAAGTTGTGTGAAAACGTAAAATCACCAGAGGATTAAGCAGACTCTGGAAGTCTCGCTGACGTTAAGGCCCGAGGCGGAAATTCGTTCGAGCTAAATTAATTTATGAAAGAGGCTTCTGAGCGTGACAAAACGAGTATAAAAGGAGCAGGAATGACGTTAGAGGACACTGTTGACCTCCATCAGAAGCTTGAAGAATTCATCTTGGAGAAACACGTTTAAGGCTCTAGGAGAGCTAAAGATTCTCCAAAATTAGAGTATCCCAATACAGTACCCCGGCGGAGGATCTAACGTAAGAGTACGCTGGTGTATAGGCTCCAAACTGAAATAACAAACTGAACATGAGGATTTATCTACCTACCAGCCGATTTTCCGCATTCATCTAGAATTTTTTAAACCAAAATGCAGGAATAGCAAGAAGCTAAAAATAACNGCTGACGTTAAGGCCCGAGGCGGAAATTCGTTCGTGACAAAACGAGTATAAAAGGAGCAGGAATGACGTTAGAGGACACTGTTGACCTCCATCAGAAGCTTGAAGAATTCATCTTGGAGAAACACGTTTAAGGCTCTAGGAGAGCTAAAGATTCTCCAAAATTAGAGTATCCCAATACAGTACCCCGGCGGAGGATCTAACGTAAGAGTACGCTGGTGTATAGGCTCCAAACTGAAATAACAAACTGAACATGAGGATTTATCTACCTACCAGCCGATTTTCCGCATTCATCTAGAATTTTTTAAACCAAAATGCAGGAATAGCAAGAAGCTAAAAATAACCAGTGAAATTCTAGGGCTTGGCGAAATTGTTCGCCTGTTGGGTCCCTAAACCTCACATGCCGCGAGTGATAAATGTTTTCACCGATCTCTGGCTACTCGCGAGTAGTTGAAAGCCAACGCGCTATTACCGCCAAGAAATACGCTCCTTCACGTGCATACCCGTGTGACCATAAAGACCATAGAAAGCTTCGTATTATAGGGAGAAAAACGGTGGAGGGGTAGATCCGCTGCAAACGTATCACAAGCATTCACTGGGTGATTAGACCTCTAAACGCCCCGATAACCATGATGGAAGCCAGCGGCATGAACTAATCAATATGGGCTGATGCATTCGAAGGCAACAGTCTGAGCCACTAGAATACGGCAGAAGCATCAGTTTTCAGTGATACTGTACTTTCGATGGTGATGATAATAAGCCACCAGAGATGCACAGGCGGAAAGGCGAGAATCGCTGCAGTCCGATGCGTTAGTTTAGACAATATGGGCAGTGAAGAGGGAACACGGCGTACGAATAATAGGTGATTGTTATGCTCGCTTCCACGTGCGAAAATTGAAAGTTGATAAGTGAACCGATCGTCAAAGATTGTGGGAACCAGATGTTTTGGCCTGCTATCTGAGATGGAGGCACAGAGGTTTCACCTAACGGAGACTCAGGGCGAACACAAGCAACACAAAGAAGGTCAAGTGCGGAGATGGTATCTAGGAAACTGGGGAGAAAATGTAAAGGCGTCTGCAGTGGTGTGTTTAGCAGTTAGGCATCAGTATGTAAGACTGACTTATCGCTGTCAATGATGGTCAAGATGATTTGGTGTACTTTGGTTTACTCATCATGCTGATGCAGTAGATATCAACGCCTTAACACCTGTGCAGGTAAAAAACAGGTGTGTTGCTCAATAATGGCTAGTCGGCATACGTGCAATAACCAGAATGTACAAAAAACAGTGTACATAACCACGAAAAACCCAAGCCGGAATATGAGACATGGCACTCATATACATACCTTCAGGAAGTTCCGAAACTGCAGGTTCGAGGCAAGTCATATGAAATCCCCTGTCACAGGAGTCACACAACAGTAAATCTTTGTCAATGGTGAGGTCCGTATTTACCACTGAGGGGGCACGAGAATTGACTTGGCACAGACAACATCGTTTGCAGTCCACACATCGCCAACGAAGTTGTCTTATGCGTGCAACCAGCTCAGGAGGCATTTTCAGACAAGTTGGGTGACCTGAAGAAGGAGACCGGATACATTACCATGCTCTCACTACATGAAGTGAGTATCAACTGAGGTCCCAAAAAGATCCGCAAACACTGAGCATGAGATTCGTTAGAATATCAGATTATTTGACGATCTGGCCCAAGAATGTAAAAAAACATCTATGTTATTTCCATCGTCCAGATGATTCATAACGGTCACTATTCACTTTGTGTTCTACTAATACGGAGATGATGGGATTGATGCGATCATCAATGAAGACAGACTGCAGATTAACTGTCACACACAGAATACTCTAGAACAGGTAGAACAGCAATAAATCTACGGTTCAAGAGGATGAAGTACGGAGACAAAAACGACGGAGTGCCGAAATGCAACAATATCTGCTAACACAAGCTAGTGCTCGTGCAGAAGTATACAACACATACCTGACTGACCGCAAATCCAACAGGCAATTAGGTCCTCAGGGAAACCTGTCTGTTTGTTCAACTCGTAAGTCCCCAGGCAGAGGCCGCAAATGGGGATGACTTCCGCAGGTTTTCGCATCCTCTGAAAATAACAGTTGGTAAATTCGCTCAACACCGCAAAACAGACTGAAAAAATTCATAATTTAAGTTCTACACAAGTCTTACTGCGCTTAGTTACAGATATTGCGAGATATGAAAACTAACCGATACAAGTTGGGTTCGTGGTGTCAGGTTTTGTCCAGATCGCCTTTGCGTGTTTGGATAAGTACGCAGCTTGCAATAACCGTGACAGTCTAGCACAGTATCTGTTACCTGTCCGACCGCTTCTTCCGATGACCTTGTGAGATAAAATATGCAGCAGAAGCATCCGTTTCAGCACTGACCTGGTCTCTTATAAAGCCCGAGACTTGTATTTCTGTCGAGTACGATGCCTTTCGCCATGAACAAAATCAACCAAGGTATAACAATCTACAGTCGTTGGAACTAAACGCGAGTGATAACATCTGGATGAAACACACTTCGCCGCCCAGGGCACTACTAAGCCTTATGGCCCATAAGTCAGTAGTTCGTCCCCAAAAGCCTAAATTACTCCAGACTCGACTGACTGACCGTCATCTAAAAACAAGCCTATATCTAAGGCCCCAGCGAATGCAATTAAACTAAACAAAATGATAAATAAGAGCGTTTGTTCCAAGAAGTGACTACCGCCGTTCTTGAAGAAAAACCTTTGAATACATTATTTTTTCCTCAATATCAACTGGCCCTGGGATGTGCGAACAAAATGCTGCTCTCAATCACGGTGGACCTAGAATTTTCATACTGCCATTCGTTTCTCCACTCTAAGGAAAAAACCCAAGACAATTGCATGGAGTCCAGGGTTAAATATTTAAATAACTTGGACCCTTGGAAACAAGGATCCTTTTGCTATTCGATTACGGAGCACCAACGCGGTCAATACCTTCCGTTCTTGAATTAACTCATAAGTACATAACTGCGTATCCAAAACTGAAATCTTACTGTGGAATTCGTTGGATTGACAAATCTGGCTAATAATAGACCTCGCAATTATTGCCGGTAGCAGGACACAAGTAGCAGGTTATCAGATTTCAACGAAACAATTCAACAAATGAGTTCACGAAAAACTTTAAAGCCCAGCAACCATTTTCGATCGCTTCACGTAGTGAACTCGGAAGTTGGATGTTTCGTGCATGTAGAGCGGAGTTGTCTTCTCTGTCGGCATGTCTGGAAACTCAGGAAACGGGGTATCCTTATGGACTAAATACATATGAACCAAAAATGTACTGAACACTCAGCTCGAAACAGCTGTTGCACCTTAGAGAACCATTAAAACCTAGTATAGATCTGACGTACGGATGTGTCGACGACCGACCACGAGCAAATTCTAATGTATTTCTGGGAAACTTGATTTTTAATTACCTTTTTTGGTACTGCTTGTGTCTGATAGCAATACAACGTACACAAAGCCCGACGAATAACGCTCATTTTAATCAATCTCTCTCTGTATAATTACAAGTCGACGTACCACTTCCAGTGGTTACCTATTTCAGCAAGCATGTCATATTTAGTGTTGTACGAATACCCTGAATTACTGTTGAGTAGGAGGCATAATGTGCTAGCTCAGCCAACTTAGGTTCCACCAACGAAGTTCACACAGTGTATAATCCAGGGAGGCCAAAAATACGCCATCGTCATCATTGAAAGCAAAAACAGTGCTTCCTGAACCATCGGTTCAGAGCTTGGCCGGAATGCAGCGACATTATTCCGTTCCTTTTCGAAAAGACACGGTACAGCCGTTGTAATTTTCAAAATCGGGCACCAAAAAAGCGCACTTGGCTCGCCATCCCCTATGCCTCCGCTGGCTGATCTGGTTGGAAGGACTCGGAGGATTTTACGCAAGCATCCGCTAGTATAGCTCGCAGCACGGCGGAAAATGCGAGACCCTTCGATAAAAAGGATACGCCGCCGAATAACAAAAGTGTAAACGATGTGAAGTGCTTGAGATAAGTGATACATCGTCAAGAAACCACAAGTAGACAACGGTAGCGTTCATATTCCATCCCAAAGGTTGCCGGTAAAAACTATAGACAATTCACAAAAGCAGTATAATGTTCTTTCACACTTCAACGCAAAGTGCTCGCCGACACGAAACCCAAATCCGATCAACTGAGTTTGGTACTACTTAATAAAGCGCTTCAGAAGCATATTTCCACAGGTCGGACAGCATGCTGTTTTCTTTTATTTTGCTTACCCAGAGCACTTCGAGTAAAACTCTGTGCGTTTGTGATCACCATTGGCTGGAAACGGAAGGCTTTTGTCAGCAAGTGACAGTCCCATAGAGGATCAATTTACACATTCAGTTCAGCTGTAACACCCTTTCGGTGCCTAACTGGCATGCCACCAGAAGGAAGCACGAGGGCTGGGATACCGTCAGGTTGCCCAGTCCTAGACAGGGATGGCTTCTCATTGCTTTAAAAGTCACCTCTATAAACTTCGGACAAGTGCGTGAACGCTATCTTGACTGACTCATCCTAATTCGTTTTAAGGCATTCATCGGCCCGTTTTGGGAAATTGACGACTTTGCATGCACTGTGCTGGTGCGTCCCACGAATTCCCGGTCGAAGGAAGCACAGGGCTGGGATACCGTCAGGTTGCCCAGTCCTAGACAGGGATGGCTTCTCATTGCTTTAAAAGTCACCTCTATAAACTTCGGACAAGTGCGTGAACGCTATCTTGACTGACTCATCCTAATTCGTTTTAAGGCATTCATCGGCCCGTTTTGGGAAATTGACGACTTTGCATGCACTGTGCTGGTGCGTCCCACGAATTCCCGGTCGAGTGAAGACTACGACTACAAGTTAGCCGACCCAACACAGAAATCGCTCCCGAATTATGTAAGAATCAGGAACCATTGAATTGCTTCACCTCTCTCCCTTCTGTCTGCAAATGGTAACAATTTCCAGTACTCCAGAGGTACCCAGGACTGGCTTCGATTTCACCCTGCAGTTTCATGATCACAATCTCACTCGATTAAGGCCTCGTCGAGCGCACCGGTAACCTGATGGTATCTCAGTTGTCGGGATACTGTTGGATGGCGTGGCAGGTATGCCCCGAAAGGGTGGTGCAGCTGAAGTGTTTTGATACATCAGAAGTGCTGCTGGTATCAGCAGAAGTCGACACATTAGGAACAAGAAAATGGGTTGTGTAGTAGGCATTTTAGTTGCTAAAACCATCAAGCACCATCAGCTGCGGCTGCTCGGCGAAGTGTTGAGCATGAATACTAATCCTTAAAGGAAGTTCATGGCGGCAGTGAAGTCAAGATATCACTTACAAACTTACTAAATTAAGCGAAGCCGTTTAGGAGATCTGAGACGCTGCGATCGAAACCCTCATCTTGAAATTGAAACAATGAGGTGGTCCCATATCTGACATATATTCATTTGCACTTATTTACACCATATAACTTTTAGCTTATGGTATTGGCGCCCACTTATTGGACGAAAATCACTTAATTCCACCAAGCATGGGTGGAGTTATGATAAATAAGGGTGGTCCCACAAATCTGTAGCGCGGAATAGAAGCTTCGACACTTAAAGCTATTGGACTGGTGTAACGAGCCCTCTCCCTCGGGACCCTAAATATACAGCGGAACACCTCTACAAAGATCGCAGGCGGGATGGATTGCAACGGATCACTCTAGAGGAGGAGACATTGTGAGTATCATATACAAAAAGCATGCGCGAAAGTGTACACTAAGGCATTCCCACGCTTACAACTCCACATAATCATCTAGTGTGAATAGAAAAGCCATTGGTATCGGTTGCAGCCACGGTCTGCACTTCCAGTTGGGTATAAAGTAACTTGGATTTTCCGTAGTAGGTCGCACACAATTTCATTTTGCTGTTAAAGATCCGGTGCTGCATCTTGGATTGTTTGACCCGACCTCATGTCACATAAGTCGGTATGCGGTGAATGAACGAGCCGCTAAAGCCTGTGAACCTGATTCGTACTTTAACCGAGTCAGAATCTGCATCCACCCATTTTGGTGGGATACCACCTCCGCCAGTATTGGAGGTGGCCACGAGATCAAATGTTCTGATGTGTCTAATCTTCATCCAAGGGTAAGTTGTGTGGATAAGAGCGTAAAAACGGCCTACCACACAATTCCCGTAACCCAATGATACACTTGTATCACAATGGGAACACGGAGGCTCTGAGATTGACGTCCCATACTGCAGGCGGTTCCAAGGCAACCTTAACATGAGCAAACTGTTCTACTATATCAAGCAGGCTGAAGAGCACTTAGAAGATATGTTGGGTGGTAGTATCGCTTTTGCGCATCACATGAGGTTGGAAATATGTATCGCGAACTAACTGAACCAGCAAAGAATGTAAAATCATACCGGTTAGGGTAGATGACGGATCCTGGGGCACTACAAGGAATACGTCCTATGGGCTATACCGCGGAAGGACTCCCGTCTATTCATGTACGCGCTTTAATAACGCAACGACTTAATGATGAAACATGTGCTTTACAATCAGGCACAAGCAATGCGCTAAATTAAAAATATCGTACCAAGAGTTGGTCATTATTGAGAATACTGTGAATCAACGTACATCACGGCGCATCGGGCAAACACTAACCTTTCCGGTTACCGCACAAACACTGTTCAGCGCAGCAGGAAAAGAATGGCGTTCAGGGGACTTTGGGATGCTCCTTGCCTCACATTCTACAGACGTTATTGAGGGTCTATGGTGCCTGAGGTGCCACCTTCCTCTTTCAACCGAATCTTCCGGAAGTATTTTCGAAGATGTTTGAGCATTACCACCGAAGGTGTTGGCTTCGTGTTGAGTAGGGCTGAGCGTCATGATTTCCTGTTGATGTAACGACGTATCTATTGTCGAAAAGGCTGGAGATGGAAAATCACCACCAGAGCGACGACGCATTTTCCGTTCACCACAGGAAGTTCAGATATCTGGAGGAAATTCTCCCGCTTTGTAATTCAGAGGCTGTCGACGCTGCAAGCGGCAGTCACCAGAAGGGATGTCCTACGACACCAAATGCATCGAAAACTCGCTTTCACAAAATTTGAAACACGCGCTTTTCAACAGGCAAGATAAACAACACTTTCAGGTCGGATCGTAAGAAAATGTGGTTCCCAAAGCTTTCTTGCGGATGCAGTGAAGGAGTGGAGTCCCGTTGTCCAATGTGGTCCAAGAAATCTTAGCGTCCATAGCGAACGTGAATAGGCTGTGCCTCTGCAGCTTTCGGAACCATGGGATCTACAATAGTAGTTGTTCACAGAAGGCATATAAGTGTATATTAAGCCAGTAGCCAGTGATAGATATAGGAATACACATGTTTTTCGTGTTCTCTGATTTATACAGTATGACAATGGCTTAAATGTGAATTATCCGCGATAGCCCGGGCAGGATGCCTTGGTAACGATGTGTTCCAAATCCTGCTAGGTCAGGCACTCCACGGTCGGCCTACTGCTGTCAAAAAGGCGAAGGGATCACGGATTCACGGATTGATACACAGGATCCAGGCTTTTGCTTAAGCTTTGCGGATCGGTTTTGTTCTTGTTTTTCAGCGGCTGCCGCCCACCTGAAAGGCACAAGTGAAAAAAGGGTTTAGCACTGATGTTTATGTTCTCAGCGCGGGACAATATGCTTGCCAGTGCGAGGATTCGCATGAATAAATATCTAGTAGTGCTGTGAATTGGGATCTAGAAAGGGGCATGGGCAGACGTCGGAGGAAGTTCATTCCAAGCAGATAACACCCGAAATGATAAAAAATTTTGTCTAATGAATGTGTGCGCTCTGAGCTTGGAAATCTCCTTACCATGTTCCCGCCGTGTGTTTGTTGGGTTAACGGTGAAAAACCTGTTGGCCAAGCTTTGTTCAAACAGGGCATAAGTAAGAAGTAGGTCCCCTTGTAGGCGACGATACTCCAGGAAAAGAGGTCAAGCACCGCGAGACGCGTTTCCTAGTCCATGGATTTGAGGTCGGTTATCATTTTCTTAGAATCTCGCTGGACACACCCAGTGATGTTTATGGTTTCGTGCGTCCTGAGTAGACAACTTGGTTGGCATATTCAAGAAGCGGTCCTACATAAAACAAAGAAGGTGCGTCGAATCATTCGCGAAACGACGAATGCCTTTTGAGCTGATTTCTTATGGTGCAGTGGAAAGATATTTTTGAAGAGAGCCAGGTAATCAAATTCTTTTTGGCACCGTTCTTCGTGATGTCTTCCGGTCAATTCTCACCATGCACGACATAGGTGTCCGCTGAGCGTATATATTCATTTGGAGGGTGCTTGTACTAGAACGCTAGGATTTCAAACCGTCCGCAGAAGGTAGACTTGGACTTGCAAGAACATCTGGAATGTCGTTGACTTAGATCAGAAATGGCAGTGTTCCCAGGACGGAACCTTGAGGAGCTTCAATGGAGACTGGCGCTGAAAAGCATAGGTCGAGCTTATTCTCACTCGGAATGATCTGTCTGATAGGAACGCCTTGATCCGGTGAAGGATTTTTCCTTGAATCCCGTAAGTCTCGAGTTTGGGGAGCAGCGGGACGTGTGGGAATCGATAGAATGCTTTTGAGAAGTCGAAAATTATGGCATCCGATATGAGTCCCTCGTCCTTGGCTTGAATTAAGCTGCCCACAAACAAGAGCATGTTTGTCACGCAAGAACGGTTTGGGAGAAAACCGTGTTGAGCTGGAGATATCAAGTTGCTGGAAGCAGGGTGATCTAGATAGCCCGCTTCAGAAGGCGTCCCAACACCTTGCACGGCATTTTAGTGAGGCTTATAGGCCTGTAGCTGCTAGGCGATAGTCTGTTACCACTTTTGTAGACTGGCGTGACAATCGCTTCCTTTCAAGCAGAGGGAAGGCGGCCTTCGTCGAGCGACTGACGAAACACTAGGCATAAATGATTTGACGTGTAGACGACGCTTCCTTCAGGATCCTCGGACGAATCTCATCGGTCCCCAACGGGCAGAATGAATTGATCTTGTGCAAGGGTTGGCGGATTTCCTCCACCGTGAGGACCAAGTCGGTTGGAGGCTGTTCGTTGTTACGCCTTGACAAGAGTAGATGTGACGAAGACACATCTGTCTGAATATAGACCTGCGTAGTGTTTTCTCTAGCCCCCAGATACCACTGTTGGGTAACTTGTCGGTTTCTGTCCCTCAAGGAGGTCGCGGATGACCTGTTTCTTCGGCGCTGTCTCATGTATTTGAACAGCACGTTTTTGTTTTTCTGAGCGAGTTCCAGGATGGTGGCTCGTTTTCGTATGTTCCATTGGCAGATTTCTGATTTACAGCGGTTCCGCATTCTACGAAATACCAGCTCATCTTCTATATCCCCTGTAGTCGACATTTTGAAAAAAGTTGGGACCTCTTTTCCAGAAGTCGCCGAATCCGTTTTGGCAGCCTGTGGCTCATCCGACTGCGTGCTGTTTTTTATACGGACTTCGCGTCAGCCTCGTGAACTTTCTGGACAATCGTCCTATATAATTCTTCCACTGTAGGTGGTCTCAGTGTAACTTGTTCAAGAAGGATGCGCATTCCTGAGAAGCCTGCACGGCGGAAGTCCCGGAACCGCGTTTGATGTTCGGGACTACTGGCACAGTAGCACACAGTGGTCGCTATGTCCCAGTGGAGCGTTAATTATTGCCTGCTCAACGTAGTGTCTTTCGTTGGTGATGATCAGATCGAGGAGGGATGGTAGTTGGCCTGCACGGTATCTGGTGGGTGCAGCGACATGTTGAGTTCAAGCGCTCTGTTGAACGACTTCCATCAACACCGCTGCAAACAGTCCGCTTGATCTGACGCGCTGGGTCTCCATCCAGGGAGCCGGAGCGTTGAAGTCACCTACCAGCAGGATATCAGTGATATGGTAGTTGGAGGAGAGTTGTTCAAGGGTTCATACGAGGAATTAATCATCTTCAGGGGGACTGGATGGGCTACGGTAGACCACATCGAACGATGTTTAGGTGGCATGCTTCCTGCAGCCTAAGTGAACACTCCTCCCCCGACCACACCCGAATGAATGTTGTTTTACTCGTCATTTCCCTCAAGAGCTTCTACATTGACTAAAGTACATGAGGTGATCATGCTGATCCCTAAGGAACGTAACTAACTGTCAGCCCATCAGCTCCATCTTCGCCTGTTATGGAAATTATATAAAAATTTTCAGTACATTTCTGTACGATATTCTTACATTACATAAACTTCTTAATCAGGTACGGAATAATTTTGTCCTGAGGCATTCATAAATGAGTCATAGTAGACAATTTTCCAATACTGCACTAAATAGACCGGACTGGGACCGTTAGCCTTTTTCATTACTTTTCTAGGGCTTTAGACACTACCGTATAACATTTCTACGAGATATTGGGAAAGCTCCACGTTCAACACCCTTGTTTTCGCTTGCTGAATTCGTTTACAAATTTGCGCCTCTCATAAATAGAATAGATGCATCTCTCTTCCAGTTTTCCTCGCGAAACAGTGTTTATGTTTACCTTTTTATAATCTTATGTAATCACATCTCTGTCACCCTTCCGCCAGGTGTAAAGGATGCACTCTCTGCTGAAGAATACAAGCGTGAACAGACGATATGCCGATATTCCCCAAAGACTCTTTTCCAGTGACCGTGGGACAATTTTCTCCCTCTTAATCCCATCAAAGCTCTCCATGTCTCTATTCCAAACTGAATTTCTGCCCTCCTTCACACCACCCAAGTTCTATCCTTCTCCTACGGTAGAAGTGCGCAACAATTTTCATGCATGGATATTCCCAAGCCCTTCTCCGACTTCAGTGTGCCCACGTCCCCCTGGAAGGGTCAGCGGGGTATTTCGTCTGCGACATATTTCCTTCTTCACTAATTGGGGTAATTTCATCACTATTCGTTTCTCCGGCGTCCCCTGAAAACCTTGGTCAAACAGCAACGGAAATTCTCCCAAGATTTCTCGCTGTAAGTTCGACAAAACTGCAACATCACTTCACAGCATCTCGAAATATAGGCGACGTGGGGTGACGCAGGGCAAGGGTAAGGACAAATGATTGAAAGTGGCTGCCATTTCAAATGATTGGATGGACATTTTTCGTGAAATCTGCAATTCATCTGAGATTGTGTAAACTATGCCTGGTGGTGACGTCGTGGTAGGATTGCCCTATTCCCCTTCTATTTAGCGGCATCAGCTAGTAAGGCAGTGGTGAAGCAGTTGAAGGATATTTACTAGATTGTTTCGTTATCACTGTCTTCATGTCTTTATGTTTTTCCATTTTCCTGGTTCTCACCACCTTCCTTGCCGCCGACACCGTGCCTACCTGCGAGAGACCTCCAATACCCAATCGGGTAGATTCGAGGGCTTGAAACCGCTTCCAATAAAGGGTGTGGGAAAACCTCGCCATTCTGGAATCTCCAAAATATTCTCGCCCGTCTTTGTACACTCTATTTGTATTCATATCTCGTGTTGAAGAGAATGGACTAACAGGGTCGCTACACAGATGTTTAATTGTTGCTATAAAAATGCCTTATGTATGATAGCACAAAACCCTAGGTTGATATTTGCCCTCTTTGCAGACCCAAGATAGCAAGTATGATCAAAGCTGGTGCCCCTTCCCGTGTAGTCGTCCTGATGGTTTAAATACAGGGGAAGCCAAATGTTCACGCTCTGCCAGGCATGCAGCACTTTGTTAATTGTCGTGTTGTATGTAGGTGTTTTGGAGGGTCCTATATGGAACATTCTACAGGCCCTTCTGGTTGACAACCAGGCCGGCCTCACCACATACATCCCAAAGAGGTTTATTAAGGTAGCTGACTGGGTTATAACGAATTGAACCAAAGATAATCAGATAAAGTTTTAAAGCCAACTTACAAATGATGTTAAGCAGTTGAAAGGCGGGGACACAATGTCGGATGGAAAAGTTAACTGCTCTAAGCCCACGGGTCTGGCTGCCCCGAGATTTCGCATTCTCCCCTAAATTCACAAGAGAGAGGAACTATTGCGGCCAGTCCAGGATATGAGTGAGGTTACTAACGAAATATGAACTTGTTCAGGCCCATGCATTGAAGAATTTCGAGGCCTAGCCCCGTTGCAACACCAGTAATTTGGAGTGGTGAATAATGTTCAGTTTAACCTTAAATCTATTCGATCCTTGGAGGTCACACCTCCTGAAACCGATGTGCGACTCCTTGAAATGATTACGTTGGTTCCTTGTATATCAGGCTCTAAATCCAGAACTTCAAGTTGTGGGAATTAATTTTCTTCGTGTAGCCCCTCTCCAGCTCAGCTCCAAGCAAATCGGTGGAGCGGCTATGGGAACAAAACTGAGTCTCATACTGAATGAATTGTTCGCGAGCCCGCCCAAAAGTCCCAACATTAACTATGCTTTCTAACACTTACATTTTTACAAAACGCATGTGGACGATCTTTGCCTTTGTGCACAGTATGAATCAATCAGGAATTCACCTGAGTGTGTGTACTCAAGTCTATCCGTCTATGCGGTTCGCCGCCAAGTCATAGGCCGAAAATTTACCGATTGCTGGGTGTTGCTCCAAACTATCCAACGAATGGGTACAAATGGTGGTTTATAGGGAGCAAGCTTGGACCACTGGGTAAAACAGTCAAACAAGTATATGAGAGTAGGTCGGCACCACTTATAGACAAGCTAATAACCATTTTCAGACGGAGTGGCTCCTGCTGTAAATCGCACGCTAAGTGTGAAGCAGCAAAACATATAGATAGAAAGTTTGTACGACCACAGTCAGCAAATAATTGAGGAGAAATTCACGATGTCACGTAAGATTTGGTGGTGGCCCGACATCCAGCATATGGGTAATCGTTCTCTTTTTTTCTGTGCCGTAGTGCAGTATGTTGAGAACGCTGCTAGGCAGGCCAAAGTAAACATTCGACACATTCTTTCCTGGGACCCCGGCGAAGTCAGCAGGCCCGATGGATGTATGGTGGCCGCATACATGTTTGATAGTTTCTCCCGGGGCGTTTCTAATCTTCTCCGGGCCCCGTTGCGCCCGCCAAACTCAGTTTAAAGGTGCTCACTGGCAACCCAGGGGCACATATTTAGATGACTTTGCCTGTCTTTGCCCAGCGACGAGTGCCGAATGATGCGCACAGAGTAGAACACAAACGCCGGTGCATACAAGTGGTTGAGTCGATCTTTCATACGATGTTTGCTTTCTTGGAAGACTCACTACCAATTATGAAACTTGGGTTTAATTTTTTCCTACGACGCTACTGGCGCCGTCTTCCCTTTGGCCTCGTGAAGCAGTAGTTAGGCTCAGCAGCTGTTTGGAAGTGATCGCTTGTAATTAGCTTTATGTTGCATGAGTTCCTCTCGCTTAACCGTCTTGTTCGTGAACCACGGCGGGATATTTGATCAACTGAATCCTTTACTCCAAAGGCAGGCAGGAGATTTCATAGATAAGTGCCTCTCCTGCTAAGTAGGCTGAATATCCCTCGCCTTATATTTTTTGGAATTCTGAGCTTGGACAAGAGCTACTAAAAAGTACTTCCAGTGATATCACAGATATAGAAGAACGTTGCTTTATTTGGACAGGCACGGGAATGATATCGCTCAAAACCGGCTGTAGTTCCGTCAGTTTTCCCTTAACGTTGTTCGCGGTGGAATTCTGCCAGTTGTGAGTTGTTTGTAGAACATTTATAAAGATCCTATCCATCAAGACTCGTGCTTCAGTACAATGGTGATATCCAGTTAGAGCTGCTGCTAGGGCCCCAGAGTCGGCGACTTGCGGTCTGGACCGGACAGCTGGTGCATGAAGGCAAAAGTCAGGATGGTATATAAACTGGTGTCGAGCTACAAATGCTCATTCCTCACTTGCTCCCGTTGCGCTCCGGGTACCCACGACGTGGAGGACGCCACCACCACGGTTGCAACGACGGCACGACCAAGTAGGATGGTTAAATGTGGTAGAATGTTATGTAGGTTCCCAGAATGTCGGTGAAGTGCTTTCTCACTGGAATGCTGATCAAAAGGGTCGTCGGTAAGTTTATATTTTTGCGCACAATCATGCAAATAACTTATATTTGGGTGTGCTGATTTTGACTGCCGATCGTTCATGCGTGTCGTTCACCGTGACATTCGCCTTGTAATAATTAGCTGTTATATATGTAACACTCGCATGACCTGCATACGTCCGATTGCCAAGTGTATACTGCGAATCGACGTGTGAATGCTCAGCAGGAGCGTGTTGTGTTTGGACTGCTGCCATAGTTTAAGTCATCCATGAAAACCCGAGACTATGTGCGGATGAACTATTGAATAGACTAGACCGGTGATGGTGTGCGAGTCCTGCGCGATAAACTACGCCGCTTGGATTATCCTGTATGTGATCTGCAGGGTATCCGAGATCCGGTGCGCCCATTTGGACCCATGTCTGTAATGATGGGAGTTTGAATGTTCTCTCTCTTGCTTCCGTCCGTCTGCGTGGTTTGCTTGCAAAGTATGGTGATGCAATTCAGGCAGATTCAACCTAACTTCTCCAATGCTACCACACGCAGGTGTGGGAAGTGGGTGGGTTTTCTTCCGTAGAATCCATCCCCTCCTCTAGCCATTTCCATTCCGTCACCTTGCACTAATTCTTTTCCCATTTACTTTCCAGGCACAACTGTGGAGTACATTTTTAATGGTTTTGTTATTCGCTGGCAATCAATCATAATAAAATTGTTTCCCTCAACTTGGTTTCATATTTACCGACAACGCAAGCGTCACGGCAACCAAGGCATCCAGGCCTTGAGTTGAAGACCAGCTTGCGTAGGCGAGAAAAGAGGGGCGTAATTTTCCGGTTTCGTCTATAGGCCCAGAGTGGTCTCGAAACCTTCTAGGACAATAAAGGGTCGCCTGTAACAGCATACGTCTAGCATTGTGTACAACAGCTCGGTGGCCTAACTGTGCCTGAAACACTTATTGCGCTTCATGGGTGTTTCACGTCACGGTGTTACTAGTTACGCAATCGACAAATATTATTCAACCCGAAGATTCCGAAAACGGAACGAATGATTTCCAGCCACGACTGAGTTTCAGGGTTCAAATCTACAGTTGTGACTTAAGTTGCTGTTGCTTTAGGTATAGCTGATGTGTGTCGTCAACAGTCGTATCAGAAGGTTGTGGCAATAGTGGCATTCCAAGCTTATCGTTCATTGCTCACTAAATACGTCAACAGCTGCTTACATTATTCTGTGTACTCTGATGATTGGCACTCAGAGCTACAGGTCTGGTCTAACCACAGACACTATCGTTAATCCGTTGGCTCCAAAGGACGCACCGATAGTTCTTTCATCATAAACCAAAGTTAGGGCTGTCCATGAACACACCGGGTCTTGGACCTAGGGCAGTCAATGAATATATCGGGTGCCTTAGCTACCGAACGCAATTCCAAGGATACATGGCCTTCAATGGATTCAGTGAGAGGAACATATGCTATTACACCTAGGCTATTTCTTTAATTCAAACGAACAACGGTTTCATAAAATGTGAACGATGCTGATTGCAAACAGCCAACTCACCAGCGCCAGCCGCTAAATCTGGGCTGTTCTGACTAATTAATTTTTGTTACCGCCAGCAATCCCAAATAGCATCTTCCTTTGTATATACCCAGTTAGCACCGGTGCAGAAATTTCTGCAGAAGGTTTGCATCCGGGTGCGGACATTTCCGCACAGTTTCCGCAGAATTCTGCACCCTGATGCGGAAAATCCGTATTCAGTACCGGGATTTCTGCACCTAGTCCGCACTCAGCTAAAGTCGTCCGACGTGCAAATATAGCCCATTATACGGATTTATCCCTTTCCCTAATACGATTCAGTAACATCCTAAATACTAAGTGATAACCCATCTGCCCCCACATAATTGCTAAGTGTATTAACTTTCAAGTACAAATGTTTTAATGAATGAATTTTGAAATACAGGGGGAAAACCATTTGTCACTCTTGGTAGCTTTCTGCAGACGTTTCCAAACTTTCTGCCGCTCGTTCTCCGGCCAGCGATGGATGATTTCCTTTATTTGTCGCAGATTTGTGTTCGGAAACTTCTCAGTTGTCGCGTCTGTAATGAAGAACATAGTTATTGAGTTTCATCCAGACACTGATTCAACTAGCTAAATATAAAATAACAATTAACTACTTACAAACAAGCACTTGGGCCGGCCTGGTTGACCCAAAGGCATTTTCATTTATTCCGCTCCAGTTGAGTAGTACGGCTAGCCTTAGTGCCAACGTCCGTGCAAGCACATTGGTAACGTACACTTGTACGTCGCCAGCCTCCTGCAAGAGCCAACTTTCCACCTTTGTGAAATCCATAATCGTACATATAAGTAATACTTACCAGTTGTGCATAGCGTGGACCATTCCTTAGATGTTCTTCATACTTTGGAGATCGTCCATGGATGACAGCGGAAGACGGGACTGGTCGAGTGTCTGAGAACTGCCTGTGGGTACCAAGGCGTCTAGCTTCATATGCAGTCTCTGGAGCAACTAGTAGATCCTCTCTAAATTCCCTATAGAATAGTTTAATCAAAACATGGTAATCTACTCACTGAGAATGAGGTTGGCCATGTCCGGGGAAATTACGCTGGCCTTTGAATTTGGAGAGTTAGTTCTAGGAAGTAAATTACATGGAATGTTATGAAAACCTGAGGATCGGGGTTGAACTGCGTGATTCTGGATTATCCACGGCGGGAGGTACTGTATATGTGGAACTGCTTATAAATTCTAGATGGCGGTAATGAAACAAAACGTACGTGCCACATGTCATCGGGGGATCCCCAGGGACGGTTGGCGCGTCTTGAACAGGAATGATACTACCATTCGAGGTAGTCGTATTGGTACATCTAAAGACGAGGAATTAACAAATTGAAAAGTTGGTAGGTGCGGGGGAACCTACAGTCCTGTTGGAGTTGGTGGGCTTATGACTATGTTCGCGAACAAAGTGGTGTCACCACTGGAATCACAATCCGACCCGTCTGTAAAATTTCCGCACTAAACCAAAACACACTATGCATGTAATCTGGTGGAAAACCAGCGATCATGAAATTTAGCTCCTCCATCGGACTTGGACCTGTATGGTGCTTTTCTTGCTCTCTGGTCCGGAAATCAGAGTCACAATGCAAGGGAGCTTTCAACGAGGGGAAGGTCACACGTATGCCAATGTGCACACCCTTTTGTGTACAATAATCACAACCATAATATCCTGTATGTCTCTTCACTTGCTTCAGAAAGGCCCTAGCAGGACTGTCGCAAATAATGCACTGAAGACGGACGGTGTGAATACTGTAAACCCGGGAGACACCGTTCGCCAAGACGTGCGTCAACTCAGCGACCGTGTCAGACAGCAGTTGATGAGCAGCGTTGGGTTTTTGCTTACCACAGTATATTCCAACGACGGAAGGCTGACCAAGAAAGGGTGAAATTATTCGGAAGAGTATAGGCCACATTTGAGTACGCGAGTTGTTATAGGCCCAAATACCGTCAACGTTCATTTGAATGTCGGTATTTGTAGCCCTAGTGTGAATTTCACGGGGCTGTTGCAGCAAACCTGCTTCCAAACCAAGGCTTATGTACACCCCACCGGTCTTCTGTCGCACGCAGCAACGACGGGGAGTTTTGATTACGGTCCGTGGATTCGCCGGAAGAGACGAAAAAGACGCCTGAGTTCGTCCAACACAACGGCTAAACCAGATAATGGTAGATTCAGCCTTCGCGCCATCCGACGAACAGCCATAAAAATACTTCTACCTGGTTGTGAATGGTTTAAAAAGGATACTGATGAAAAGCACTATGAGTGTACGCAGAAACTACGAGCTAATCCTTTCAACGACTTGCAGTGGACCACTCTGTGGTAAAAAGCAGGAACCGGAAGGTTTTCCAGGGATCGCAGTGGTGAATGTCTTTCTGGTTCCAAGGTTCTGATAACAGGGATCGGGGAAACCGCCGGCGAACTACGTGGTAATTCACAGCCTAGTTTATCCCCTGGGACGGTCAAATGCGGCATATCTAGAACCTATCATCTGATTACTCATGAATCTTACCCTCAGATAGTCGACTAAAGGCATTGTGGACGCATTCACCAGTCGGGCAACGGAAACAGCCACTTGCCGCAACCGCCTGTCGTACTTTCCTGTATAGTGTTGTTCTTGAAGAGCCTTTTCGAGCAACACGAACAAATTTCGGGCGGATTGACGATTACTTGAAATGAAAAAACTTTTTACGGTTTGGTTCACCTAAACACCAGGAATAAAGCATATGAAAGCAAAACAAAACTCACTCTCAGCCGTACGTAAGGACAAGCAGAACGCAGAGCTTCCCGCAAGCAATGGCGCCGCACACTAATAAAAAACCATTTAAATGGGTCGACAGTTTGCATTTCGTAGGCACTCGCAAATGCAGAGTACTGTGGTTTTTTATTAATGTAAGACAAATAAAGAAGCCTTGATGCCTATTAAACGTCTCAATCTTCCGCGACTTAAAGGCCAAAAATCAATGCAGAAGTTCTGCACAGATTCTGCACAGGTTCTGCACCCAGGGGCGGACGCTTGCTAGCTGGGTATAGTTAACTTTAGGAACAAAATATAGGGTTACACCCTTTACAAGCAAGCTATCTAAAACTACCGGGAATCGCACATTATTTGCGTTTATTATATTTAAAAATCCGTTGTCGATGTAAATTTTTTAAAGATACAACAGCACCATAATTATCCGCTTTGTTTGGGAGGATCGATCGTAAACCGCAAATCCGCCATGTTGCCACTTTTGAATGTTCCCGCCATCCAGATATCAACCAATCAGAATGGGGATGACGCCGCAAGTCGCGTGATTGCCTAGGGACCACTCTATTCGGCACGGACAGTTTCTAACTCTTTTGTATTTGGCCTCAGAAATGCTGAGCTTAGCAGGCGCAAACTTCTTCAAGTGGGCCTCAATATACGCTGTGGATGCTTGCATGATTTCTAGCACCCATGGTTGCGATTGCCCCCGCTGCGCCGGTTACTAGTGGTGTACTTATATGCAGCAGGTTGATTCTTTAGCATTCTGGGCATTTTACACTCGACTGTAGAGTTGAGCTTTATTTCCAGCCCATGTTCCATTGCACAAACCACAGAATTGAGGCCCGTTTTGCTCTACTTCAGGGGAATTTGGAACGTGGAATCGGAAAACATGAAGCCTCAAAATATGTAAGGGAGAAAGACGGATGATATTCGTAAGACGGATGTGAGCCACATTTTTGACGAGGAAGAGCTATATGCCACAACTAATAGTGGGATTACTGTGTGAAATAATTAATAGGGCCACACAGGCGATCATCGTGGGCCATTTGGTTTTTGCTGTTCTGTATCTAGGTGGTTTAGGTTTCGTGGCCGGCACAGCTGCCTTTACTAATTCGTGGGACCAGTCCAGTCGGGCCTTAGGCAAGGTTCCGTCAATGTTTCCCCTGTGAGCAAAACGGATGACTAAAGTTGTCGTTGCTTCACTGGTCAGGCCAGCATTCCGCTGATACCTGTGCCCTTACAACGCACCGGCCAGCATCCTACCTTCAAAAGCGATTTTGCTCTTCCCTCGTGCAAATTTCTGAAAGAACTCTTTCGTCGTTCATTCTATTCACAGGTGTAAAAGGTGTCATTTGTTGAATTTTGTAAGTCTCACCTAACCTTTTACAGTCTGCATTCAGTTTCTGTGGTGCGCTCATTTTCACTCATGGCCCAACTCAATACAGGCTGTTCCCTACCACCACAGATGTTCTGTACCACAACAGATGTGGGCGAAATGAGAGCCTGTCGATTGTAAGACGTGGTACACAATGCCACACCTGCAGAGCCCGATGGTGGTTCACAGCACAACCTGGTAAGCCAATTAGCCATCTCTCCTGACCCGTTTTCCTGCGCCAGCTGCCTCTACATCCGCAACGTAAAAGAAAGCCACCAAAAACGAAATAAGGTCCCCGGTGCTAAATCGAGAATATCAGTGTGGGTGTTCCGCTTCAATCGGGATACTCAGCGCAAAAACTGGCGCTTCATTCTAAAGTCTGGAAAGCACAAGCATAAAGAACGCAGCGGTATGGACAAAAGTTGGTAATGAATTTCCTTCCCTTAACGAGAACCTTGCACTTTTTATCCCGGGTCCGGTGGCTCTTTGGTGTAACAATAAAAACTGCCGCGGCATCTCTAGTGGTCAGGCGCATAAAGGAGAGCAGGCTGATCATCTGGGAGTCATTCTCCAGTAAAATCACGCCAACGAAGCAGGCACAGACGCACCTTGGCAGTGTGCCTACAAAGCCTAACCTCGGGTCGTCTTACACAGATGGGTTACGCCAGAAGGGAATCAAGCGAACAATTTTGCCTTCAGTCACTCGTCCCTCCACATCTGTCTTACAGGAGATCTTACAGCAAACTGTTGTCATTCAAGAGGCCTATCCGAAGATCAGACGTATATCTAAGGGTCACCCTTTAGAGGTCCGAAAGCCGAGCCGCAGCAGTTTTAGGGGAGAGTTTCGAAACAGGCTTCCGCTTGGCGCCAGTTCAGCCAAACCCAAACTTACTGTCAAACCGATGGTAGTTATAGCCCCCTTGCCACTGAAAACAAGCCGACTCCGGAGCGCATTTTCTACTCAACCACTGCAGACCCCTCGACCGCCAAAGGCAGCAATGATCAGGAGGATGAAAGCCTTGAGTTGATGTAACGCGAAACGTACCTAGTTCTATCATTGCTTATTTCCGTAAAGGACGATAAAGGCGCAGCAGTGAACTCCACCCCCAAGTCACAACTTCTGGGCTGGACTTAGTCAGATATGCAAAGAAAAGCTGCAGAGCCTATCGACAAATAAACAACAAGCGTTGACCTCAACAACGGAGAATGCTGAGGATGTGTAACTGCCGATCTGCAGCTCCACTCCGCCCAAAGTGTCCTTTTTGACTGTGGACACAATCGTCGCCCAGAACCTCGACAACCGAAGCAGCGAACCTAACTACATCAAACTTGCATTCAGTTGGCCAAGCTGATCGTGGATAACAATGTCATTCACACAAACACAGAAGGAGGGCGACTACATTAAAAAAAAACAACACATGATTCGTCAAATGAAGGAACTGCTGGCTAGCTCCGAGGTATAGTCTTCCTCGAAAACGAATCTCATGGGTACGCCACCAGAAGGAATACTTATTGGTGCTGCTATCCAATGCTCAGGGTCTCCAAGAGACACCCTATCAATCAAACCGAAGAAAGCCATCCTCGGTTAATTTACAATCAACAGCTTGATGTCACCAGTTCAACACGGCTTTCTTCGAAATCGCTTTTGCGTGACAAACATTATCGTATTTGTGGACAGTCTAACCCAAACCAAGGACAAGGGGCTCATATTAGATACCATATTTATCAACTTATCAAAGGCATTCGATCGAGTCCCACACGTTCCGCTACTCCAGAAACTTGAGTCTTACAGAATTAAAGTGTAAAGCCTACACAGGATCAAGGCGTTCTTATCAGACACCTACGAGCTGCCAGAATCAGAAGGAAATCCAAGCAGATAGCATGAACCCGAATCTTCTAGATCTTGAATGCACCACAGAAGGGCCATTCACCACTCATGACATTAGTGGCCAGATTATATCTAACATGGAGGATGGCAGCTGTACAACTGAGGCGATAAACACTCATGCAGCTGAACTCATCCCTAATCTTACCGCAAGTGTGGGAGCTGGAGACCCAGTGCGAAGCCAACAGATCAATCAAACAAAGAAGAGACGGTGCACCTCACAACAGCATAACCATTTTGCTGGATGATGTATATCCAAATTACCCCTTCTAAGTTCCGTTTTGGCTGGTCTTCTAACACATGCATAGGACCAAACACATATAACCTGCTGCACATATACACCGATTTGAATACACACGTGCTACTTGTTACGCTGTGCTGAATTCTGGATTGGCTAGTTCGCTGATATACACGCGGGACCTAATTCTTACATAGCCCTTCAAGAGAATGATTGTGCTAATGTCGCTGCCTAACATTTTGGTTTCTTGGGTGACGCACTTGAGTTGCTGGGTTTCACGCTGAAGTTGGAGCACTGCTTATTGTAAAACCTTAGATGTATATCCATGATTCACTTTGCTACCTAGAATAGCGCCGATCGTGTGATTAGTGGTGGAACATTTTAATCATAGTGGACAGATTTTTTAAGAAACCGGTGGCCGAGCACGTATTTCTATTGTCTTTAGTTGCTTTAGGGCGGTTTATGTGATACCTTCAAAGTTAAGAATATGCACTATGACGACATCTTAGGTCCCGTTTGGTTCAGGGGATGGGTGGATCTCAAACTCTCGTATGCGAACTTCTTCATACTAGTCTTAGTTGCAATAATGTCCTGGGACTGATATACTTTGGTTGCAGATGAGTCTCATTTTCTGTATTTTGTTTTCAGTGCTCCTGACAGTTATGTGGATAATTTGAAGGCAATTATTTAGGTTATCGATCCAGCTAGTATCCCGGTTAAACAGGGGCAACGTTCATTTGAATGGTGGGTCGAGTCATAATCAGTATAAAAGCGAGTTTAAGATCATACAGACGCTAACTCCTGTGCATTCGGTGGTGGGGCTTTAGCGGACTAGGACCTAACCAGCGTGTTCGTTTGAATGGTGGAGTCATAATCAGTATAAAAGCGAGTTTAAGATCATACAGACGCTAACTCCTGTGCATTCGGTGGTGGGGCTTTAGCGGACGGACACCTAACCAGCGTGTTCGGATAAATTAACAAGCAAAAGTAACCAATGCAAAATCACAAAAATCACAATAGGAAAGGAATGAGTAGTCAAATGGGGACTCACGAGTGCATAGGTTCAGTAGTCCACTACACCGATCTGAATGCAGTAACTGGCTGTGAGAGGAAAATATTCACTCGTCGAGATTTCCTGCAGATGGCTCCGTGTGAGTGAAATATTCCACGGTACGAAAATTATTCACGGCTAAAAAGTGTCACAGGGATTTATTGTGACGTTTAACAGTTGACACAAACACAGAGATTTAGTCCCACTGGTTCAACAGTCAACAAACAGTCCAACGGGCGTAAATACAGTCGTTCAGCAAGAAGTCAGCAGGTCGCGCCGGAAAATTGTGTATTCGTAACATTAAAACAAACGTCATGATACAATGTGAACGACAGTTACAAAGTGTGGTTCAAGTTCAGGCAGAATGGTAAACACTCGACTGTAGAGTTGAGCTTTATTTCCAGCCCATGTTCCATTGCACAAACCACAGAATTGAGGCCCGTTTTGCTCTAAGTCAGGGGAATTTGGAACGTGGAATCGGAAAACATGAAGCCTCAAAATATGTAAGGGAGAAAGACGGATGATATTCGTAAGACGGATGTGAGCCACATTTTTGACGAGGAAGAGCTATATGCCACAACTAATAGTGGGATTACTGTGTGAAATAATTAATAGGGCCACACAGGCGATCATCGTGGGCCATTTGGTTTTTGCTGTTCTGTATCTAGGTGGTTTAGGTTTCGTGGCCGGCACAGCTGCCTTTACTAATTCGTGGGACCAGTCCAGTCGGGCCTTAGGCAAGGTTCCGTCAATGTTTCCCCTGTGAGCAAAACGGATGACTAAAGTTGTCGTTGCTTCACTGGTCAGGCCAGCATTCCGCTGATACCTGTGCCCTTACAACGCACCGGCCAGCATCCTACCTTCAAAAGCGATTTTGCTCTTCCCTCGTGCAAATTTCTGAAAGAACTCTTTCGTCGTTCATTCTATTCACAGGTGTAAAAGGTGTCATTTGTTGAATTTTGTAAGTCTCACCTAACCTTTTACAGTCTGCATTCAGTTTCTGTGGTGCGCTCATTTTCACTCATGGCCCAACTCAATACAGGCTGTTCCCTACCACCACAGATGTTCTGTACCACAACAGATGTGGGCGAAATGAGAGCCTGTCGATTGTAAGACGTGGTACACAATGCCACACCTGCAGAGCCCGATGGTGGTTCACAGCACAACCTGGTAAGCCAATTAGCCATCTCTCCTGACCCGTTTTCCTGCGCCAGCTGCCTCTACATCCGCAACGTAAAAGAAAGCCACCAAAAACGAAATAAGGTCCCCGGTGCTAAATCGAGAATATCAGTGTGGGTGTTCCGCTTCAATCGGGATACTCAGCGCAAAAACTGGCGCTTCATTCTAAAGTCTGGAAAGCACAAGCATAAAGAACGCAGCGGTATGGACAAAAGTTGGTAATGAATTTCCTTCCCTTAACGAGAACCTTGCACTTTTTATCCCGGGTCCGGTGGCTCTTTGGTGTAACAATAAAAACTGCCGCGGCATCTCTAGTGGTCAGGCGCATAAAGGAGAGCAGGCTGATCATCTGGGAGTCATTCTCCAGTAAAATCACGCCAACGAAGCAGGCACAGACGCACCTTGGCAGTGTGCCTACAAAGCCTAACCTCGGGTCGTCTTACACAGATGGGTTACGCCAGAAGGGAATCAAGCGAACAATTTTGCCTTCAGTCACTCGTCCCTCCACATCTGTCTTACAGGAGATCTTACAGCAAACTGTTGTCATTCAAGAGGCCTATCCGAAGATCAGACGTATATCTAAGGGTCACCCTTTAGAGGTCCGAAAGCCGAGCCGCAGCAGTTTTAGGGGAGAGTTTCGAAACAGGCTTCCGCTTGGCGCCAGTTCAGCCAAACCCAAACTTACTGTCAAACCGATGGTAGTTATAGCCCCCTTGCCACTGAAAACAAGCCGACTCCGGAGCGCATTTTCTACTCAACCACTGCAGACCCCTCGACCGCCAAAGGCAGCAATGATCAGGAGGATGAAAGCCTTGAGTTGATGTAACGCGAAACGTACCTAGTTCTATCATTGCTTATTTCCGTAAAGGACGATAAAGGCGCAGCAGTGAACTCCACCCCCAAGTCACAACTTCTGGGCTGGACTTAGTCAGATATGCAAAGAAAAGCTGCAGAGCCTATCGACAAATAAACAACAAGCGTTGACCTCAACAACGGAGAATGCTGAGGATGTGTAACTGCCGATCTGCAGCTCCACTCCGCCCAAAGTGTCCTTTTTGACTGTGGACACAATCGTCGCCCAGAACCTCGACAACCGAAGCAGCGAACCTAACTACATCAAACTTGCATTCAGTTGGCCAAGCTGATCGTGGATAACAATGTCATTCACACAAACACAGAAGGAGGGCGACTACATTAAAAAAAAACAACACATGATTCGTCAAATGAAGGAACTGCTGGCTAGCTCCGAGGTATAGTCTTCCTCGAAAACGAATCTCATGGGTACGCCACCAGAAGGAATACTTATTGGTGCTGCTATCCAATGCTCAGGGTCTCCAAGAGACACCCTATCAATCAAACCGAAGAAAGCCATCCTCGGTTAATTTACAATCAACAGCTTGATGTCACCAGTTCAACACGGCTTTCTTCGAAATCGCTTTTGCGTGACAAACATTATCGTATTTGTGGACAGTCTAACCCAAACCAAGGACAAGGGGCTCATATTAGATACCATATTTATCAACTTATCAAAGGCATTCGATCGAGTCCCACACGTTCCGCTACTCCAGAAACTTGAGTCTTACAGAATTAAAGTGTAAAGCCTACACAGGATCAAGGCGTTCTTATCAGACACCTACGAGCTGCCAGAATCAGAAGGAAATCCAAGCAGATAGCATGAACCCGAATCTTCTAGATCTTGAATGCACCACAGAAGGGCCATTCACCACTCATGACATTAGTGGCCAGATTATATCTAACATGGAGGATGGCAGCTGTACAACTGAGGCGATAAACACTCATGCAGCTGAACTCATCCCTAATCTTACCGCAAGTGTGGGAGCTGGAGACCCAGTGCGAAGCCAACAGATCAATCAAACAAAGAAGAGACGGTGCACCTCACAACAGCATAACCATTTTGCTGGATGATGTATATCCAAATTACCCCTTCTAAGTTCCGTTTTGGCTGGTCTTCTAACACATGCATAGGACCAAACACATATAACCTGCTGCACATATACACCGATTTGAATACACACGTGCTACTTGTTACGCTGTGCTGAATTCTGGATTTCTAGTTCGTCTGATATACACGCGGGACCTAATTCTTACATAGCCCTTCAAGAGAATGATTGTGCTAATGTCGCTGCCTAACATTTTGGTTTCTTGGGTGACGCACTTGAGTTGCTGGGTTTCACGCTGAAGTTGGAGCACTGCTTATTGTAAAACCTTAGATGTATATCCATGATTCACTTTGCTACCTAGAATAGCGCCGATCGTGTGATTAGTGGTGGAACATTTTAATCATAGTGGACAGATTTTTTAAGAAACCGGTGGCCGAGCACGTATTTCTATTGTCTTTAGTTGCTTTAGGGCGGTTTATGTGATACCTTCAAAGTTAAGAATATGCACTATGACGACATCTTAGGTCCCGTTTGGTTCAGGGGATGGGTGGATCTCAAACTCTCGTATGCGAACTTCTTCATACTAGTCTTAGTTGCAATAATGTCCTGGGACTGATATACTTTGGTTGCAGATGAGTCTCATTTTCTGTATTTTGTTTTCAGTGCTCCTGACAGTTATGTGGATAATTTGAAGGCAATTATTTAGGTTATCGATCCAGCTAGTATCCCGGTTAAACAGGGGCAACGTTCATTTGAATGGTGGGTCGAGTCATAATCAGTATAAAAGCGAGTTTAAGATCATACAGACGCTAACTCCTGTGCATTCGGTGGTGGGGCGCACATGGACTGAATATTTACGTTTGTTTTGTGACAAAACGGTGTTTTGCCAGGATTGTGTTTGAAAATGCGGCTCATTGTCAGGTTTCCTGATTTGAGGTCGAATCTGTTGGCGGCAGCAAGCTTCGGTTAAACATCTAGAAGTAGCTGACATTAGGTTTCAGACCAATAATTGAGTCAGTTTTCAACAAGAGAATAGCTAGACACCGACACCATAGTTGGTGTAAATTGACAATTTCGTAAGGTGCATGGAAGGTGCATAAAAATACGATGACGTTTAGTAGAAGTTTTTGGACATGGCTAAATTCTCGTGATGAATGCCCCAGAGCAGTCCTGCAAGATTGTGGCACATAATTTTCAACCTTTCCGACCGATCTTAACGTTCTGATACAAGTTTTGTAAATCGGACGTGTCAAGGCGAGGATTGATTCACTTAAGTGACTAATGGCCTAGGTATTAAATTTCTTTCACCTAGCAAAATTTCCTTTACTGATGTGGTGCACAAGAGACACTTAAGAGGAAATAGGGGTTGTGGTGGATCTTCAGGAATCCTGTTTATTGTAGAGCAGCGGATAAGTTGTCGCAGATCTGCTTACCTGGGGGTTAGTCTGCCGAAAGAAATGCTCTAACTTTACAGACAATGCATCGGGTTAACGTGCATATCTGTATTGCTGGGGTTCAATTGCATTTGAAAAACGAATTTTGGTACATTATGTGAATGATGCTGGTACACGCTAGGAAGTGCACAAAACCTTGATGTCATTTCGCCTGGCTTAAATACACAACGCGGTGATTCAATAGTCCAATAACAGTAGCCTGATTTTGAAGCGAAATTGTGGAAGTCCCCTTCAAACGCACGAAACTTAGTAGAATTTCCATTCAATACCTAGAGCTCAAATCCGCGAAGACATTGGGATATAAAATGCGCCGCCGTGGATTTACGAAAAGTGGCATTTTGTAAAGATGAGTAGCCGCTGAAAGTTGTCAAACGAAACAGACGTCATCACTATCAAAAACACGAAATGACGCTGTAGAGTTGCGCAACGGTAAAAAAATATAGTTGCTAAAATATTACTCCTGTGAACAGATTCGTCACTTTAATGGCTTTTTGTGGGATGACATAAGGAGCCAGATATATGACGTCCATGAACACTTCAAAATCAGCATAGATAATTCATTCGGCAGAAACTTCAGAAAGTTTGGTTATGAGTTAGCAAACCATTTTTAAATAAATGGACCCCGTGGTTTGATTTTTTATGGGACCACCAAGTGCGTCTACAGAAAAATCCAACAGTATTCGGAAGACGATGTATAACAGAGCAGCCGACTACTACATTCCAGTGGACAATCTGCCAATGCAGACTCATGATTGAATACTCTTTAGAAGGGCGGTTCTTCCGTGAGCTTTTGTAGAGCCACTGGCTTAGGCACACCCGAGTTTGCTAAAACAATCACCCAGATTTAGGCAAAGCTCATCAACTTTGTCATGTCTAAGATGAACATCTAGTGGCAGATCACCTTGTCTGATCCCCTCAACCATTACTTCAATCACAATTCTGTCCGGAAGCATGCCAGCGCAATGATGGCACGGCCTGACCTTACACTGTCTTATGGGATATCCGCGGCTGCTCTCTCAATGCTGTGGACTGTACCCTCCCGCCCCCTTAGAACTCTAGCGGCGAATGTGAACCAAATATTTATCTGGCCCCAATCGCATCTGGGACATGTTTCTTGAATGAGTCTAACCCTTCCGTCGGATTCAACCATCTTTGTGAACTTCCCTCTGTCCTCTCCACAAAACCAATGCCTTTCTTTGCAGTTTGCATTCCGTCCCGTGAGTTAGTAATAACCTATCCTTCCAAGAAACTTTTACACCAGGTTTTGCTCTAACAGTGACATCAGTGAGTCTATGCAGTTTTACTGCACCCCGTGATTTTGGCACTCAAGCTACCATCTATCCGTAATTGGAATTTCTCCATTTCATCACCCCCACACACAATTTCGCGAACCTGGCCATAAACCCAATTGTCCAAGGCCACAAAGCCTCTGCAGTTGACCTCATCTTTAGTTAAAATTGGCATGCTGCACCATTGAAACACTGTTACTTCTCCAGATTCATTGTTCTTGTCCCCTGTTTTCCGCAACTATCCGTCTTCCCAACACTTGTCGAGCAGGATCCCTTGGTCTTGTCGATCCTCCTTGCGTTGCTGCTTGCCATCTTCAAGTTACGATGATTCGATCTTGCCTCGATGTGATATGTTCCGCCCAAACCTAGAGGAAACGCCCACGCCTGTGTTTTCCTGCCACTGCTGCCTACCCAATTTATATCGTGTAGTTTGTGCATGACCGCACTTGCGTCAAATACTGCTCCCTATTTGTGTAACTACCCTGCTTCTGTGCCTTCCTGGATACTCACGAGCCTTTATTCTGAGTGCATCATTTGGATCATACCCGAAGATGTGCCACCCATCAGAGGGGAATGAGTATTAGTATTATCATTATATTACAGCTATACAACCATACTCGTGACCTAAATCCTTGATAAATCAGTGGAGAAGTCGTCGTCTGTGATGATAAATGTCCCACTGGTATCAGCATTCTACTCGAAAAAGGATGCTGACGACTGACCCACTAAGTGGGCTGGAACATTCCCGAAAGCCTTTGAAAGCACCGGTAAATCTGCGTTCGTTTGGTTTGGGATCTGTGCTTTGAATCACAGAGGGACTTGTCCTGTCTGGTTAGGTTATCCATTTGGTCGGTTGTACTAAAGCATCTCGTCTACAAAAGCGGAAGTTATCTTGAGCATTTTTTTAAATGGGTGTTTGCGTGAGTGGATATCAAGACTCTCGGCCTGTAAGTCTTGAAGATTAGGGGGTTAAGATGGTTAACAGCTTTGATTCATCCCAGTTTTTAACCATGTGGTCTGTAAGCATGCACTACTGTTTTCACTTGGGGTTCTTGAGCTGAATTGGTGCTCAGCCTGCATTTTAAAAGATAAAAACTTAACCGGGTCATATAAAAAGATAATGTGGGGAACGATTCAGTCCCGTTTGTGACTGTAGCTAATAGAATAGTAGTGCGTTTAGGTGCATGAAATCAAGCTGTGTTGGGTCTTCTGGGTCAAACGTGTGATCCATGTTGATCTTAACTGCGGCGATGAGTTGTTTTAAATGGTCCTATGGAGCAATAGTCACCGTAGATCTTTCGGCTGTGGGTTTATTCAAAGGGCTAGTTTGACCGCTTGAATTCAATGAAACGAAAAACAAAGTGGCTTGCAAATTACAAATGGTTTGTCTCAGATGGACGAAAGACAAGCTAATCCGTATCGGGTTTGTTACATGGAGAAGGAGGGTACCGTTCGGGAATAAATCAGCTGTCAGAGTAGTGTTATCTAGGATCACCATTTCTGACAGAGAAGGAAGTATCTGATGGGTTGGGTTTTCACACAAAGCAGCTGCTTTTTGCGGTAGCGGGTACCTTTGGCAGTCACATATTGTTGTATGTTCAGTTTCTTCAGGTAATTCCAAAAAGCCGAAAACATTTCTGGCACACTTTAGGTATACAAAGAGGGCTGTTACTGGAAAAAATTGAACTGTGATATGTGAGCCATGTCAGCTGATCTTCTTCTGTGAGTGCCTTCGCGTTCATGCCGTCTTAGATCTCAGTATCCCCAGTGTGATGAAAATATCAGACCGGATACACGTCCCGTCAATTCGAGCCTTTTGAACGTGGCAGCTTGGCTATTTTGGACCGCAAAAGATGACACTCTTTTTTGTGTTGCTAAGGCGTCCCAGCCGCCACGCTTTTTTGGACCTCTCTACGACGGTCCTGAAGTTAAACATTCTCAGCATAATTTACCCCACCCTCTGTTTTGTTGGTTGGTTAGTTTTTTTGCAGATGCATTCTGTAGGCTGCATTGTGTATCTTATATGTGTACATTGTGATTTCGCACACTTCGCGGTGAGTGCTTGTTGCTCCTACAGCCTTCTTTAGATGAATCACCCCACTGTTGGTGAGTTCCTATGTGTGCGGTGCGGTAAGTGTTTCAAGCGGCCGTAATCTGCCACGGCTGCTTATTAAGGCTGATGTGTTTGGCGGAATAATAGTTGGCGACTTAGAAAAAAGGTTTGGAAGATGAACGCAAGTTATCATTTAATATCACAACTGGGTAGAGCTTTCTGTCTGCCTGATTTCAACGGGAGGTGCTATTACAGCCTTAAGATGTTTATTTTTAGGCGCTGATGCTGTGTCGCAGATGGCCAGAGAGAGGACATCGTACTGGTTACTTGGATCATGGCGTGACGTGCACAGCATCCAAGTGGCTGAGTTCATTCGAGAATGCGAAGTACCTCTGAAAAATGTATAGAAACTCCTTAGTCATGAAATTTTGCAAAAAACGGCGTTCAAATCTTGTTTACCTGAATGATAGTGGGTAAATCCGCGAAGTCGGACCAGCATAAAAGATCACAACATATACATAAACCAACCGAACGGGTTGGCAACCAAGGGATAATTACGGAAATTGTAAAATTATCCGTGTAACAGTACACTGCTAGGGAAAAAATCCAGTTACTCCTTTTTATTATCCTTGTCCACATTTTCCATGTTTTTCTCCCACTAGTTCTCGATCAGAGACAAGCGCGGATTCACACCTTATTTAATGTATTCATAGAAAATCTTTCCAGGAACGTGATCTTTTTCCTAGACAGTAACAAACATCAAAAACTAGATAGTCACACGGTGAGCCGTTGCATGCCAATTGTTTTCTCTATTCCAAAACCCTTGCCACATTCCCCTTTCCTCATCGCATGATATGATTTTAAACATATTTAATCGTCTTTGCCGTTCTTTTGTCTGTTTGTTCACGAATTTTACTACCGTGATGTCTGGGAGAGGCCTTCGCCTTAATCGTCAGCACACTGACACCTCACAAGACGAGAACCCCAAATTTCTCTGGAATCATCCCTCGAGTGGATAAATCTTTTACGAGAAGTTTTAGCATTTAACGAGATTCATTGGAAACCCTAAAACCTACTTAAGAGTTGCAAGTTTACTAAAATTTGTTTAAGTGTACTCATGGTTTACTTTTGGCTCGTGATTCATATCTTATCGCCTGGCGTGGTCCAGCCTGATGTCTCCGGGGCAACAGTGGGGAATTTTGCAGAAGCGATTGTTTCTTCAAGTCTTTTCCCCTGTGTTGGATTCGAAAATATATTCAAGGAGTGCATGGACAATGCTTGAGTCGACTTTGTCCGCGCGAACTCAAAATGGAGCAGACATTCGTGACCTATGTCGAGAAAATTTTCTTATCCTTGTAGCAGGCATCCCGCCAAACAAGGCCATGGGAATCGCCGCAGCTACCACGACAGCACAATACTACGGCCATCTACAAGCTCGCGAAAACTGCAGGGGAAATTATCAAGATAAAAAGAAAAAAATAGATCCGATGACAAAGCACAATGTCACATACGCGATTCAATGCGAGGATTGCGACAAACGATATGTAGAAGAAACGGAAAGGAACCTCTCCAACAAAATAGATGAACATAAGCTTACTACTAAAAGACAGTCATTCTCCTTCAGCTCCGTACACAATGATCAGGAGGGACACGTGTTTGATTGAAGCAGAGTTCACACACTGGCTCAAAGGGGATCGGAGAAAGAACATGAGTTTATGAAAGCGCGGTACTTCACCGAAGATGTAATCGACAAGCATATTAAAATTGATTTCGTTTACTAACCACTCAGAGCAACATGACCATTAGCTGCAAGGGTAACCAGCTGAGGAACTCATAAGGGAAGCAGGAAAGCCCCATTCAAACCAACACATTAATTTGATTGGAAAGAACGCTTGCTGAAGGTGGAGGCCAGGATGCTTAGGACGGTACTTTACTATCCGAAAACAAACGACCAAACTGAGTTGCTAAGACTTAACTGCTGACTAGGGGATGTGGTTTGGAAGTGAGCCCTCCAAAGGTGTTGTTAGCACTTGGTGAGCCTATCCAACCAACCACAGGCAAGTCCTAATTCATGCCGATGTAGGGCAATATCTACGTCTTGCTATTGATCAGGAGAATCGCTTGTATCCCATCGAGATGCCCAATATGGATAAATAGGTGGAATACATGCTGGCGTAATAGTTGTGTTCAGTTGTGATGTGCTGTGCTATTGCCATATTTGCAAAGCTATCGGAAGCCGCGTAAGTATCGTATAACATTCATGTACTTCATTTATGGCACTCTCTTTTGAGAGGCAACACGTTCTTTAGTATGATCTAGACAATGCCCGCAGAGGGTAACTTAATCAACTTACTAGCGCGCATCTTTTGTCACAACCTGGGGGTACTGTCCTCACGAGTCCACTATCCGTACCTAAATTCATAACCCACTTGCTGCATATCTCCAATAAACGGATACGTGTTATCTTGCAATTGATATCGGTTCTTTTAGCTGTCCGCTAAGGTCGATGTATGTTCTATCTCATCAGCTGATTGATCATCACGGAGCCCAAAAAACTATCATTTTGATGTTTTCCCTTGAGTAACGGTAGGTTTGTTGATCGACGTTATACTCAGCCATTCATGCTGCATGTTTTTGCTACTGTATCTTATTACAAGACCTCGGTTTCAACTGCTGAACGTCCATTATTCAAGGCTGTCCGCAATGCCAACCATGACCTGAATGCTTCCAGAACAATATCACGCAGTTTGACAGTTTAACCCACACGTATAGGCCATTTACAGTGTACGACAAGAGTGCACCTTTTAATGGGGTTCGGTAAGTAGAATTCTACGCTATACACATCATGCACCTTGAAGAAACTCGTATCCACAACGACTGGTGACCCGCTCCCACCATCATCCGTATCCATTACCCAATCCACTAACGTTCGTCTCACCTGAACGCCATTTTCGGCAGCCACCCATCCCTTTTTGAACCCTAGCCCCTACACACCTGACGATGCAGAGGACGACACGGCCGACAACTCTGCATTCAACTGCATACCCTCATCCCAAATTCATTCCGTACCCTATACTGAACCTGATACAGTAACTGCTGCCGTGGGTTCAGACCTTTTCAGACCTATCCACCACCAGTATTGAATAGTCCTTCCCGGACTCCTCACCCCGCTTCAGATTACATCACCTCCAGGTGACATCTCCTCCCAGTACCGAACCTCACCGTGAGCAAGATTACAAATTTCCTGCTAAGTACTGTTTGCTCATCAGTGAGCTTGTCAATAATGTTGTTCAATGCCCACTCTTTATTTCCCAAAAGCCATAATCTCCGAGCACTTAGCGCTGTTGCATGACCAAGTGTGATCTGTGTGACTGAAACATTGCTGACAGCTGAAACTTCTGACACGGACATCTCAATGCCTAGCTATGATCTTCACTGCTCTGATGGGAAAAACTCAAGGTGAGGCGGCTGTGCCATCTACTCCAAATCAAAACTTCGTGTAACCCCCTTTGACGATTCTTCCCTACAAGGGATCCCAGAGACCATTGGGATATATACAGAACTGACCAAACGACCTGTACTAGTATGTTGTATCTATCTACCAACGCCTCCACCCGTTACACCCTGCTGCTTGCCCAACTTAGTGTAGAGGGCTGGTCCCCAATCGTACGTAGCCCAACTGGTGAATTACATACCCGGGACTTGATATTCTTCAACGATGGCAATTGAACTATAGCTGCAGTTGGTCCACGCTTCCCAGGAAGTGTTCATTGCGTTGTTTCTTGTAACGCAGTCAGTTATAACCTGACTGCTCCTCTGAGTCCTTCCCTTCTTCATCTCCTCTCTCCAGCTATTTTACAAGCGTTTTCGTCCACGCCGGCTTACCAGGATTGGGATGACTTATTTCTCTCAACAAATACACACCACGTCTGTGACATTTTTTCCAAAACCAGTTGACCTTTTCGAAGGTACAGTTGGCCAGTTTACACCGTCCTGTATGAATGATATCACCAAATGAGTACATGGTGCAACTAACTTCAGCCAAATTTGTGGGTCTTGACTCATCGTTTGCGTTTAGCTTTTGGGGAGTGGAACGAGACATCAGGAAGAGGTTTTTGCATAATGCGCAGTTTCCCGCTGTGACGGGTCCCATGATTACGGACGCACCGAAAGTGTAGCTCGCTTATATGATGTTCCTCTTGCGTGGTTGCGAGATGTGTCTCGCTTGTTACCAATTCTGTTAAATTCCATAGTTCATGAAATTCACCGCTGTGGTCCGTGTACTTTATTCAAAGTGGTAGGATGTGTCTTTCAGAGGTGAGGTTTTAGTCAACTACCTCTAACATGCGCTTGGTTTCTCCACTGGTGCAAGGTGCACTATGAAAATCCGTGATGCATGAATTAACATATGAGAATACTAATGATAGTAATAGTAAGGTGTGTAAGAAAAAATTAGGATATAAATTTCAATGCTGAGAGCCCCAGTAGCCGTCAAACTTGCAAGGTGTTAGACCTTTGTTCAATTCTCTCATCAGATAGGTAGGTATCCGGTAATAATTGAGTCGCCTGGTAAGTGTGATCCGGTATCTTCCGAGAATGTAACCATGGATGGGCACGGCACTTTTTTGCCTGAGACCACATTCCGTGATCTTCACACGTTCTTTCGTTAATTTCTGTTGAAGCAGCTAAGATGGGAGACAGGAAGATTGAACATTAGGTTTACGAGAGTGCATAAGTAAGACATAATATTTCTGGATTTTCCTATACACATTAGTTTGTTTGAGATTTCTCCTAACGTCAACTTCCTGATCAGCAAATTGTGAGATAATTATCCACAAAACGTGCAACAAAAACTTAAACTCAATTCGCCTCTCTCCGGATAGTTTGCCTGAAATACTTAACAAAAGTGCTCTCTTTTGAGAAAGCCCAAAATGATTTTAAATATTAACAAAAGTTTCAGTAGACCAATCGGTTTCTGAAAATTGTTGAGGGCTAGTCACTGATGATATATAAGTAACTGGGAAATTGAACAAATTTAGGATATACACTCTGTCTGTTTGTAAACCGTTTTACTGATCCCTTTTTTCTTTATTAGGAATGGAGACAAACGTTCAAAACCACATCCTATCCCTTCATCTCGTCAGAGTGATTCCTGAGAGAATGGATGGATGAAAAAAACTAAATACAGAATTTCTCAGTGGTCTTTGCTAGAATGACCTTCGTCGTTGCATCAAGGACTATTTCAGGTGCAAAGCTACTCAGTAGGTATAGATGGCAGATTGCAGGTCCTGTCGTAATCTAATTGAAAGTTAAAATTTGTTTATTGCCTTGCCAAAAGTTTTGTGATAGAAATCAATGTTATTGACATCATAAATTTATACCTCAAATGAAAACCGATAGCTCTCACTGTGTCACCTAATAGAACAGAGTAGACACAAAAACCAAGCTTACTTGTTTACAAAAGTGTTCATCATACGGGCCAATAATGAAGAATTCTACAACACAGTATCATGGGGAAATGTCATATTGCTGAGCTCATGGCTTTTAACAGAATGGGTATGTATTTCTGGTTGACATGTTGTAGTAAGGTGAATAACATGAGTTGGCGTATGAAAATTACATTGAGCCCCCTTACTCCAAGAAGATGTAGCTTGTTTCGTCACATCCTAGGAAATCAAGTTTATAGAAGTCCACTTGGGTTGCTTTTTACCGAACAAAGGAGTAAATAACGTCCATAAGGTTTTCAGTGCTATTATTACAGATGGTATCGAACCTATATTTTTAACTGGACACTGTCTTTCCATAAACTGTACTCCAATAAATTACAAATTTATCTTGTCATATTGAATACGATAATCATACGTTTCATGCTAATCTCGCTATTCCGGAATTTTTGTATTGGGCATTTTTCCTTGATACATTGCCTCTTTACCAAAAAACCTGTATTGGATGGTTTCCTCAATCTTTTATTGCTCATTACAGTAGTTCTGAAACCTTTGCAGGGTTGCTGGATTCATGCCTTCGGAAGACACGTAACCTCCCGAATTCGCTTCTGAACTTCCTGTTGAACAGGACCATTATACTATGCGCTATAATCATGCTCACTTAAGGGTTCAGCTCGTAATTCCGAACCGCGAACCTATCGTCACCAAGATTATCAATTAATTCACTTATCTTTGGTGGCAAGTACAAACTTTCATCTAATTTACGTCTGGCACGAATATAAATGTGAAAATTGCACAACGTTTACACATAAAGCGTCTTAACAAACGCTTACAAGTGTTTTATTTCAATGTTGGATAATGCCTGGACTGTGTTTACTTAGCGTTTGTGAGTAGTCAAGGCCCAAACTATTTTTTAAACTTCCGAGATGCGGCATGTCTCATGGGTTTCCGGCCTTCGTCATGGAAATTAAGAGGCTGCTGCAATGCTCACTTCGTGGCAGAATTATGGAGGAAAATAGTTCAGTATAGAACACAACTGTTGAAGTATCATTCGAGAGAAGCTTACCACTTGTGTCGTTTGTGTAATTCCGTGGGATTATCTCTAAAATAGCACGGGCATTCATTGTTATTCATTATTGTTATCTGCTTGTTTATTTTTGTTAGCGTTAAATTCAACAAACACGCATTCAGTTTTGCGATATCGGACGACCACTCTAACTGGTCGAACAGGCGAGTTCTCATCAACACTACTCATAAGGTTGCTGAAATCTCTTTGACTACTCAAGACCGGTCCGGCAATTCTTCAAGCTCATCTCATCAACCTACTCATAAAGTTAGCTAAATCTCTTTGACTACTCAAGACCGGTCCGGCAATTCTTCAAGCTCAAAAGTAGGGGCAGTCCTCAAGTCTCCATCAACCTTGTGTTCTTACTGAACTCAAGTTGTAAAAAATTTGCTTTTATGGAGGACTCAACTGAATTCCAGCTGATAATATGGTATTTCCAGCTGAAAGAGCTACATGAAGTAATTCTTCCAAGAAAACGCACTTTGATATGTTGTATATTGTACCGACTGCAAAATGCGGCGGTCTGTATTCAGCAATCTAACTGATGAATACCATAAACGAGAGATTAAGCCGCAATCCAGTTGAGCTTCCCGTAAAAGACATCCCTCTGTCATCTGGTCTGTTAAAGTTTTGAAGGAGATGTTCCGCTCGATATGCGACCATTATTTTCTCTCACTGCCGTGTCCAAAGATGAATTCAGTACTCTTTGTAGTGAAAATGTACAGTTCAGGTTTGGTGGCAACCTTCAGAAAACAGACAAATTGGGTAAGCCGATATTTTTAGACTTACTGCCATATTGAGCAGCAGGTCCAGCCAGCTAATCAGCACTATGGGTTGTTGCGGTCAGTAGGCAGAAAACATAGGTTTCGTAGCTAGTGCTTCTCAGCAATACTTAAATGCTTTTCACTCTAACATCAAATTCGCTACTGAAAGCCAACACCCACTGACCTGTTGATCACATTGAAGTGGACGGGACCCAAAGACCGAAATGTGCACCATAAATCTAGCTAAGAAGTCATGTTTATGTCCCTTCAGTGTTTTGCTCCTATTTCAGCGAAAGGGCTGAATATCAGGTCGACCGTTAATTGGGCCTAGAAAAACCGACAAACAATAAGTCGATCTAACTATGGGTGGACTTACCGACTATATAGCAATCAATACTGAAGAAACAGTTCTGTGGTGCTATTTCGGTTTGTGTCCCGTATTCCGAGTGTGTGTTTTTGGTCTCTAGGCCTTGCTTCTCATAGGAACACGGGACTGCGGTGTATGAGTACCGCTTTGGTTGTTCCTCTATCCTGGTCACGATTCCACACGACCTTCAGGTAAGTGTCTTTTACTCCAAGTTTCCTCTATGATCACCTTCAGTACCGTTGTTTCCTTCGACGTGAACCGATTTGCCCCGATTGGCAGTGGATCTTTCACATGCATGCTTCCCTACCACACCAAAGGTTATGACGGGACTCTTGAGAAAGTTCTGTTAACCACAGCCAGTGAATTTACTCTGCGAACTCTATCAAAACCGAAACCGAACAAGTAAGGAAAGTTGGAATCGTAATAGACACCCAGACTCGTCCATAAGGTACTGTTTCAGCTCCAGTCGAAAATACCATCTATACTGAGGAGAAAAACCCGGCCACATTTAAGCAATGATATGTATATATATATATATTATATATCATACATATATTTATTATATAAGCTACCCTCTATGCGTAATATGGTGCACACTCTCATCCAAATTGAAGCGAATAACTTTGCTGTCTGTAAGATGTAATCCGACCAGTCTGTCCACACCAAACCACCTGTAACTACATGAAAGCATACTGGTGGTTGAGATGCAAAAAATTTATCTGTCCGAATCTCTGAACAGCTGTTTGAGCGTTTATTCCAATGGATCAACAAAATCTACAATGACTCAGCATATTTTGGACACCGACAACTGCAACAGCAAACCTGAATCACGTCGGTTTGTTTGTTGGTAAAAAAAAGCCCACACGGACACAGACCGTTACTAGCAGACATCTTAAACCGAACTTGCGCGCCTAGATAGACAATTTTGTCTTGGTGAAAACGGACGGTGAAAAAACTCAACAAATCTACCTATTCTCATCTTCGTTTCCAAGCCGTGTTTCAAACTGTACAGTTTCACACCTCAATCAGTGACATGCTGGGTCCCGGACATCCGTTATCTCTCTCTTCTTATCTTAAGATCGATTTTTCACACCTATCCAGCCCGGTTCCATGCTCTTCGGTTCCTATCTTACAGGAATTTTCTTTGCCTACTCCGTACCGAGTGTGATAACAACGGAGAGCAGAACAAAACGAGGTCTACAAATCCTGCCCTCCGTAATATTAACTGTCTTAAAAAGTAATTGGTGTCAGTGAGGTGACCCGTGTACAAAATGCCAATAGAAGCGCCCTAGATAAAATGATCATATGGTCAACAAATACAGTGACCAATGGTATTCGTTTCTGTAGCAGTCTCTTGTACAATGTTCATTTGTAGGTTGCAAGGTTTGAAGTGACATGTGGGCGATCATTTCCCAATAACTGTGTAAGGGGTGATATCACCGATCTGCTTTTTAATACAAAACAAGGTGTTTTACGCATTCTGAGTTTGAGCTAGGTCGGATACTGGTCTGCAGTGATAGAGATCCGACTATCCGCTAAGGATATATGAAGTTACCGACAGCCTCCACATTCACGTGAAAGTATGAGATCTATGATAACTCGATGAGACGACTGCTGCCTGGTGCCTCAAAACAGACGATAATTCCTTCGAGGCGGTGCGGCGAAAACAGCAACCACTAAGGCATAGGCCAGGCTAGAAATTACACCAATTAGGGGAAACGTCTACTGCGATTTTCCAAAGATGGTAAACTGGATCCGGAATGATCCTACTTGAAACTTTCTTGTGCAGAGAAAGAAGCCTGGTTTGGATGGCCCATATGGGATACTATGCCACTGACATGAAACACCTCGTCAAGGGTGTGGTTTGAGACCGCAATTTCCACAGGTAGAAAGATCAGTTCATGATTACGAAAGTGAATAAAATGTAAGATCTCTATCTTGGAACAGTGAACGATTTCCTGAGTCCTTCGATTAGTGGAATCCGACTGTTATCCATCACCATCCACCACAATAACTCTTCCTATTTTTAAAAAATATAGCAACACTAAGATCACATATTGGCCCATTCACAGTCCGGATTTAAGTCCAGGTGAGAAACACGCCAGCTCACTAGTTAGACAGGTTTATGCCTACTGTCGTGCCTTTGGTAGCTTTTCTGATGTGGTGTGTTCCTCAGGAATAGCAGAATTTTGAAGTTGAAATCATGTGCTACGAGACTGTAAGTGTACCAGAAAGATGCGCATCAGTCGACGTTACTAAGGGCTTCTGTATGTGCTGACCAGAAGTTTCTTCTTACTGTGAGCCCAAACTGGTTCAAGTGTTTGACTGTATCAAAATTCACTATAAGTCTTCTGGTGCGCTCACTGTTGAACGATCACGTTAGGTATTAAATCAGGTGGAACCGAAAAGACAAGCCAGATGGACGTTATCCGGGAGTTACGTGCACGGACTGACAACAATATGAAAGAAAACACGAGAAACTTTTCATGGTAAGCGCTTCGGCGTACATAAGGGAAGCAGATTAGTTGGCTTGTCAAGCCCCTCAGTGAAGCCATTTAAGACACACTTAGCGATTGGATCATCGTTTTCAAAAAACCCTAGTTTTCCTTAATTTTTTGGGATTATTGTCCTTCAGCACGCATCGCGTTTAGCAAGCAGACTTCGGTTTGACACTCCTAGTTTTCTCAAAGTGGATGCTCCCCAAAATCATTCAAAATGAACCGCAGAGCGTTACGGCCACCGACGACAACAGTATTACCGTAGCCTGATTGTATATACAGTAGTAGATAGCATACCTAGCACCGTCTATTAGACCGGACCGCCAGCTGATACTGGCGTCAGATTTTTTAAGCCAGCTCACAGATGGTACGCAGGATTTATTACGTCAACTGGATCGCAGGGTGTACAGATTCTTTTGAGGATCCCTTCAAGACATTGATCAACAAATTTCCAACAACTGATCCAGTTACAAACTCCAGCAGCCTTAATTTGGGGCGCTGCCGCAATCGGTTTGGTGGTGGTCTCAGTATTTCCGAAATCCCGAACTACGTTTACCTTGTTCCACTTTGAACTAACCACACCCTCAGTGGTGTAACGTAATAAACAGTGACCACCGATCTTTCCATATATGGGCATCCGGAGATTTAACTGATACGGCTGAAACAGAGGCCATACAAGTAAGCAATCTTCAAGTGAATCAGTGCATAATTTTTCAAAAAATTTCTCCCAACATCTGACCAGAAAGACCAGACGCCACTAAGCCTACCCTTCAGGATGCGTCTTATTCCTGCCGCAGTAAACAAAGTCATAAAAACCTACTTGTATTCAGCATGTTCTGGAATCAGTATCAGTAGTGAGTTTCAGCAGTACGCTCGGGTATCACCATAATTACCAAATTTGCATTGTCGTGCCAAGCTACCTTCCCAAATACCGAATTTTTTAGAATAAGCGGTTTGTATTGAGGAGTCGTGCAGCCGAGCTTGTCTAGATCATTTAGCTCTTTTAAAGGTTTGGTGATTCGCCAGGGGATTGGAGCAATAGAATCGGCTAAGGGTGAGGGAGCTAGCCAGGGACGGATAGGAATTTAATCATCGGCACTCAAGTGAAAATCGATTTTTACTTCAGTTGTGAAGACTTGTTTGCCCAAAGTTCTTTATTTGTTCGTGTATATTCTTGAAAAAACGCGAATCACCAGTCTGTTAGTAGAAAACTGTCCGCAGCAGCTTCGTCGTGACAAAGGTTGATTCATCAGTCAGTAGCTAGTAGACAGTATCCTAGTGTCAGTTCTGTGATTCTGCCGTCAGTAAAACCAAGCTTCGGGCTTTCGACCGTACATTTACTAAAGTCTCAGAAAAATTCGAATGAGGATTGACCTAGTGCAAAATCTAAGGGTGGCAGTGTCGAAGGTACTTGAAAGTACAAAAAGCTTTCTGACTCCGTTCCCAGGGTTTATAGTGAATCACATTAGACAGTCTTGATGAAGTAAGATTAAGGGGACTCCGTCAAGCGGCTGGTGTGTTTTTGGCAAAGGAAACATATCGTATTATGTCGAATAGTTGCTAGGAGAATTCTACTCAATTCGAGTTTGAGGAGTGTCAAAATATGGAGGTGGAAATCTGTCATTAGAGTTAAACGCATGAAAAACTTGATCTTCTTGAACCGATGACCGGTGATAGTCGTTCGGCTGTAAAGCCCTTAAAGTGCCTAGCCGCGCTGCCATCCAAACGATGCATAAGAGCTGAGATACTACCAGGTTACCCAAGCTCAGAAAGCAGCAGTCGAACAATGGACCCTAAACACTGGGCTATCTGAAGCTCAGTGATATTTTAACAACCCATATCGTTTTATAAACTTCCTACTATTGACTAGTCTGTCTGTTCATTCCGGAAATGCTCACCTACTCGGGATGAAAGTTCTCATGGTCATTCACTCCAACACTGTTCCGACAAGCGAAGGTGGTGTTGGCTGTGGATCAGGTTGCAGATTCCCCCCCCAACCGCCTACCAAGCTTGGTAACAAAACGCTTGCAACTAAAGTGCAAACAACGTACCCCACCTACCAGTGTAAAGGCGTTTACTACTGATTAAGCGAGTGACGAATATTTGGACAAAGCAATTTCAAGCCCCATTCCAGCTTCTGATAGAAGGCTATCGTTTTTCTGCCAACCTGAGAAAATGTACAACAGCTTTCTGCTATCTATAGATGGGTTAATAAAGAGTTATTGTGAAGGTGAAGGATGAGGTCAAATAAACCAGCATGTTTATGGGGAGCCTAAACTCCTTCGATTGGTATGTGAACTTCCAACAAGCAAAAGAGAATGGACTTGGCCAAAATTCTGGAAAAGTACTCTGGCTTAGTCAGAACAGAAGGAAATAGCCTCACATCGACATGTATGTGTGTTTCATTGGAGGAATATACAAAATTCCTAAAAATTCACTTTAACACTTCATTATAATAACTGTCTACTTGGTGCTCATTGGATCGTTAGTCTCAGTTACACAGGTTAAACCCATCGAAAATTTCCCCATATGATCCCATTTGTTAGGTTACCATAATCCTTTAGTTCAGTAACGGTGAGATGGAACATTCCTTCGCAGGTTTATCAGTGCACTGTTCAAACAAACGACAGAACACATACCTGTTGTTGTCTTGCAGTCTTCCAGAGACAAATTAATATACCGGTTCACGACCCATTCCAGCTGGTAGTCTTCCAGAGTACGTAGCGAAAACGGAAGTTTAGAAGTATTTACGTTGAATGAATAGACATAGATATATTGCTCGTTCCTCTTCCGCTTTATCAAGAATTCTTGTGTAACAGTGCAATTGAAAAAATGTCCTTGCTGCCACGGGGAGATGGCGCTGTTTTCGAGCTGTGGGATAAACAGTTTATTAACCTTCAGCTATGAGCTTTTAAATATATTTTAGGGGTCGGGCTAAAAACGAATGACTAGGAGACTATGTAAGTCCTGAGAAAAAAGCTGGAAAACTTTAAAACATCTATGAAAGGGAGCACCAATTCATAAAGCCGTACAGGTGTCTTTTGCTTTAAATTCTTCCCAACATTATGCTGAAAATGTTTTATTCCATCGTCTGTAAGCGCCATCGACTGGCCATCTCCCACCAGTTTCGTTATTCCTTTTTCTCATTATGAGATCATCATTCAAAAAAACCAGACCGATTAGGCCACTGTTTATCAGATTTTCCTGTCCTCTCTGTGAGAGATGACTAAACCATTCTGTATTAACCGCACCATTAGCCGGATTTCATTTTGCAAACGAGATGTGATACAATTTGTAGGTGATCCACCAGCAAGGCAGTTGAATAACTGAAGGTTACAACAGGGTTGCACCAAGCCAAGTGTGAAGCAAAGGCCTGACTGCACCTCTTAAAGCGTGAAGGGCAAGGAGGAGACAATGGTTGTCGAATGATCAGCGCAGCCGATTGCCTGTGGTTTTTGCCCCGGACAGGGGTAGCCAGACATCTGAACCTCCAATGTATGCAGCAGCTAACCTCGTTGACCCTCTAGTTGTCAACCACACTGAGCGCAGTCGCGCACCCTTTGAAATCAGATAGACTTGGACTTGGTTCGTATGGCAGTGTTCTGGTGGGGCCAGAAGTTTAGCCTATTCACGGATCTCGTAAAACTAAGAATCCGATCTTTGAGAAATACACTCATTTGCGAATCAATTTGGTTTTCACGAGAGACTCAACTGAATCTACCGTTTATGATATTCTACGACTGAAAATGCTACACACAGGCCGCCTCATGTTTCAGTTGGCACGATATTCAAGGTATCGCAGTATATTTTCACGAAGAAAACTACTCACAAAGTTGCTGGAAACTCTTCGACAGCCCACGAATCACAAACGAGAGATTCAGTCGAGTCTCTCGTGAAGACCAAATTGATTTGCCAATGAGTGCATTTCTCGAAAACAGTCCAGTTTGGATTCAAGTAGAACATAAAGTTGACGGAAACTCGGGACTGCGCCTACTTGATGAGCCTCAAGAAGGGAGAAACCGGCCGTGGGCTGTCGAAGAGTTCTCAGTAACCTTGTGAGTAGCTTCCTTTATGAACAGAACCCAATCTTGTTTACGAATTCTCAAAGAACGTTTTATATTCGGGTCGAGGCATACAAAAAAACAAAAGTTTTCGAGGTTTCCAGAAAATTAGTGAGGTGTGTGTGAGCAACACGAGTTTGTTTATTGTGTCGCATCAAGAGGAAAAGTCAAGTGCTCGTTCCGATTTAACCAGATAGATGCGTCAAGTAATTCAGGCAGTATTGTACATACTAGAAGGAAGGGACACCCGATGCAAACAGAATACGGACCTCCTTGGGCGATTAAAATGAAAAAGCAGGGTAGACCTACGTCTTCACAGGCAGCTTCCCAGCTGGAGAATCGGTTTGGACGTACTTTATTGACTAGCATAGCTGAAATTGGAGGAAAGTTCTGTCATGAACGTACAATCAGCTGACTGGAACAATAGGGTATCTGAACATCTGCAGGACTTATTCAAAAATATACTTCCTTTGGGAAGGACTCTTACTCAAAATGGACAACTATGATCCCATAGAGGACAACGGAACGTCATGAGGTCACACAGTAATAATTCTCTGTAAATTTATTACACCCGTTTGACTTTCAAATTCCTTTGATATACAATTCTCTAGCAGGGTGATTGAGGGAAAGTTCCTCATTCTTTTAAAAAGCCTCATTGAATGAGAGACTTATTATGCGAGTTTCCACTACTCTTCTTAAGATCAGCCCACCTTTTTCCAACCACCCTCTCATCTTTTCCTACTTGCATCGTGCAAAGGAAACAACACTGGACAATTTTTTTCATATCCAAGCTGAGCAAACGAAATTACACATTTAGATTATGCGCATTCATCTCGTAACCATGCGTTTTGGAGGATTATTGTGAACAAGAACACGGAATTCCTCATTCGATTTAACTAGCCTTTAACGTCCTCATCTTTTTATTCTTTACTATCAGAACAATCGAATTAATTTTATCGTAAAGGCAACCTATCTGATAGTCTGGCTGAATGGGTAGTCATTCGCTTGTGCCAGAGCAGCAGCATACGAGATTTGGCTGCAATCAGCTTACATAGAAAGACTTACGTTTGTGCGGATTCACATGGCCTAAACTGGACTTTAGGAGTAGATAGTACAATGCTTCCTCCGCTCTTTCTAATCTTCGTCGAAAGCTAGTGCTGGACAAATTCCCTTGGTCGACCAGCTTCAATTCCTCAAAGTCGCAATGAAAACAAGACAATGACAACGTAATGATAAGGTTGCTGAAAACTCTCCGACAGACTGTCTCCGCCCTTCTTGGTCTCGTCAGTTAGGCACAGTCCCCAAGTTTCCGTCAACCTCATGTTCTAATTGAAATAAATTGCATACATAACGTATTTTGATGGGAATTCAGCTGAACCTCTCGTTTATGGTGTTTTCAAGAGAATGATGGGTTTTGTATGTTTGTCCATAAGCTCTGTTCAAGGAGGCCACAGCGTTAGCACCAATCATCTACCACTACGTTACAGGACAATATAGCACAGTGTGAAACTCACCGTTAAGGGTCTTTATCTAACTCGGGTGTGGTCTACAGTGACTATCTACGACCATAGATGCATACGATCCACGAATGCATCTTCAGAATACACCACATTCTGTAACTTGGTCATCTTCCGACAACAGTGTGACCAGTTCATTAGTTAACCTAATGCTAGTTGAGCCTTGTTTGTTGTCGAGCCCACTTGTCATCACCTGCAATGTCCAGCGGTGGTAAACGGTAGAGCTAGGACTAGTCTCTGACCGCCATAGTTGAGCGCAAATGCCGACCCAAAATTGTGGCTGAAATTGTCAAAACTTTACGATCCCCTATGAGAATTTGATAAACGGTCCATCAATCCAGTGTTATATTTGGCTGGAGTTCGTCAAAAGGATTCTTTCCGGAAAGGAGGTCTCTATAGAGCGGGGGTATATTTTATGCTAGGCAGTCTCACAGAGAATACTTATAATCTGTCCGCTTATGAGTAACGTCAAGTAAAAACTCGGTTCATCCGGAAATAATCAAACAAAGCACAGGATTTTCTTTCAAAAGATGTTAGATGACGTAAGCAAAAGAACTCAAGAATTTTCCACCAATTACTTACTTTTAACATCGCTGTAGCACTTCGCAGCCAGTAGAGCGAACATTGCAACAGAAAGGGCGCCCATCTCACGAACAGAACTAAGCATTATTAACATGTAGATTGATTTCAGTTTTCGCGTAATCGAATCTCTTTTTTCACGTGAAGTTATTTCTGTGACCAGCCGGTACCATATCTGTGAAGTACATGAACAACCAGAGCCATGTTTACCCTCTTTTAATTGGTCAGTTACATGCAGTTGTGTCCATTTTCTCGTCACTTCAGACTTGCTTTTTTGACCTGGAAGTTGTGGGTTAGTCCCAGATTGATCTTCTCCAGTACACTGTCCCTAAGCAACAAATTTGTTTTGCAACACACTTTTGAGCAACGTAGACCTATTATTCAATGTATGTATCTCGCGAATTTTTAAACCAGCCGTCTTTGCGTCTGGAGCTTTGCTCAGCTGTGAGATAAGGGCTAATCAGAAGTTTCTTAGGCCTACTAAGGAAGCATAATTAGCAGAAGATTGTAACTCTGTTTTAGCGTAGTCACTCACTATCTCAATGCCCTTTGTTCAGCAAGGTTGAAGCACCATTATCACCTGACAACAGATCGGATTTTCACTTCTTGGATTGTTTCAACACTATATGAAATGACATTGCCACTTTGATTGTAGCGTTCACAAAAGTGTGAATGGAACTTTTGCGTAACAGCTGGAGGTCTTGTAAAACCATATCTGGCAAGTTTTGCACTGCGGAGGCAATTCAAAACTACATTGCGAACCACGTCAGTTCTGTTGCGCTAAGTGTTGTGTTGTTGCAGCGCAGGCACCTTTCTCTACAACTTTATTGGTGAGTTGTTTTAGCTGCCATGATGATTATCGTAATAGCTAAGCTTGCTCTTTTGGCAGTTGGTCAGTCTAATCCCGTCACCATGTAAACGAATAAAAACCGTGAATTCGTCTCTTGGGAATCCACAGTGATTCCAGCCTGTCCAGCTTGTACCTCAGGGTCATGAGTTCGAATTTCATCATGCACGAGAATTTCACCAAGGGAATGGTCTGAAAGTTTCATAGAGGTTTTGAGTCTGTTAATTTTCTGATCGTATGGGGAAAATTTTAGGTGTTGATCTTGCAGGACTCCTGGTGATTCCTGAGACGTCGAACAAAACAGCTCGTACAGAACAAAATATGACATTCAGTCAGTTCATAATTGGTGGAATAGGCAAAGTTTCATTAATGTGGTAAATGGCTTCGGCATGATTGTCCAATTTCAAGTAGCTTTTTCCACTTTTTCGCACTCTTTTTGTATAGCTCCCAGAGCAGTAGTTCATTTACCTATCTTGAAAGGCCAAGCGGAGTCTTCACCAATCGGAAGTGAATTGCATTGTTACACAGTCTTCTTGCAGTGTCACCTTAGATAAATTGTTTCGTTTTTGTTGTACATGAACTCGGTACAAGTAAGGCCAGGTTATAAGAATTTTGTTATTCCTCAGTTAGTGTCAGAGCATGTGGCACTTTTGCTTGAAGAGTAAAGAAACTTATCTAAACGCGCACGTCAGCATCTTTTGGCCGACCAGGCACAAAAGAGCTGATGAGCAAGCGCGTTCACAGATCAAGGAGTTTCGCAAGGTTGATGGATTTTCTATCCATCCATTGAGAAATGTCTGGCCTCTAATTGCATGGGAGATAATGTGAAGAATTTTTCTTAGAAAGTCTGTCTTAAGCTGTCTGTCTTTTACGGTCAGACATCAGAAGCACTGTCGTAATCGGGGGCTTTAAACTCGGAGCCCATCGTTCAAATGAACTTATGGCAACTACGTTAGGGTACGATCCACTGTCACGCACTCCACGTAATCCATTCAATGCTGCTGGTTATGCGTCCTGTTCCAAGCTTCTGACTGTCCTTCAAGGGATATGAGTATTCGAGCTCCAATATGTCAAGCACAGAAGTCACAGGTTAAGGCGTATGACACCGTGGAGAAGTTGAGGTCTCGGTACCGAAATTATGGTACATAGTATGTTCGAGTGAGTGGAGATTTGGTACCATTAAATGGTGCGTAGTATGTAAAGCACAGTTTGCGTCCGGTCGTGAACGTCCATTGTTCCATATTAACTGTTGGTCTTTCCCAGATGTAACCCTTTTGTTCTTTTGTCCCGAGGACTAGAATTCCTTTGAGATAGCATAAAGCTAAGCAGTGCACTGTCATTTTACCACCTATTTTCACGTTCCACTGAGTCTTCTTCCCAGAATTACAGACTGAAAGATGGCCAGAGTTAGGCCGCCATTTTTATGTTGAGGTCAAATTGGGATACTGTGAAAGGGATCCTCATCTGTGAACACTTGAGTGCCACTTGATAATAATGTAACATTATATTATCATAAAAATTAAGGCGCATATGAACTAAAAGTGCCTGCGTTGCTTTGGAGTAAGTGAGGTTGGGAATTTACTACTTGGGAGTTAGAAAAGACCAGTACGATCTTCGGTACTGACTGCATTCCGTTTGCTCCAATGGAAGGTGTTTAGTGTATTGTTACTAAAAGTGCGTTGCTTTGGAGTAAGTGAGGTTGGGAATTTACTACTTGGGAGTTAGAAAAGACCAGTACGATCTTCGGTACTGACTGCATGCATTTTGCTCCAATGGAAGGTGTTTAGTGTATTGTTACGTACTGGTCATTAGTATCTACACAACGCTCCCTGTAGTTGTGGTATATATATATATATATATATATATACCACAGCAATTCCACTTTCTGGAACCAACGCCTCACTGCCGTCATTATTTTGAAAGGAAATAGAGAGCAACCCAATATCAATCGACTACAGTTATACAGAAGTTCCTTCACAAAGATGAAAAATACAAGTTGAATACAAGAGGCACGATTAGCTTTTGCGTCCTTCATTTTCTCAGGTGGATCTTATACTCGCATTAAGGCCGCACTGATGTTCTCATTTTCCTTTTCGCCCAAGGTATGCTTTAGCCATTCTGTATTGGGCTCGGAAGTCCACCTCACTTGATGGACTGTAATTTAGCATAAGCATCACATGATCGAACAACCAATTGCCGTGCGTACAAGATACATTTTTTCACCGGCTTTATTTTTCGCATGTGTCGCCTTATCAACATCAGCTCTATTAAAGCACAGATTGTTGTCCGCCAGCTCCTCATTGAGTATAGGTCAAAGTTTGGTGAAACACCATACCTTCCGAGTCCTCAGGAGTTCCTTGGTTTGATTTTAGGCGCGATGTCGACAAATGGCAT
>NW_008751715.1:915812-938244 GCF_000715545.1 Opisthorchis viverrini
ATATATATAAGGGCGAGTCGGCCAGATGAGTTCTGATACCTCTAGGGATCGCTTCTGAGTTCCAAGTTCAGGCTGGCAAACTGTTATGTCAGTGGCTTCTGCAGTGGTTAGGATCTTTGTTCTGATAATAATCGACACGTCTTCCGGTACTTTACGGATAGGTGCCGAAGCTGTTGGGTTACCTACGTGGTGTCCCATGTGTGGGACTGATGGTGTCACAAAACCTCATACATAGGCTGACGACAGAGGCAGTAGGTAAAATGCTAAAGTTTCAAGTTCTCCAGTAGATTACAATACAAATATACTGTGTTGTCCCAGTGCGAGCAAGCATTTTCCGAATTTCAGTAGAACAGATTCGTGTCTTGACTGTCTTCAAAGATGACTATCAGTTACTGTCTGGAGGCGGCGTGTCAGTTAATCCGCATGTCTGAAATTTTCTACCGAAATTGCATGATATTTATCATGCTTGCAATGAAGCATCCAGGCTTATTGCTAAAGCTTGCTGCATTTCAACAAAGAGAAACTGCAATTCACTGGACGGATTGACTAAGGCTGTCGAAATTGCTTGCGGTTTGGACGGAAGCTGTTTCTCCTTTTAATGATACAGCGACACCTGGCTGTCCGTCGGCGAGCTGAGTGCATGCGCAGTACACCAGAGGCTACCGATCGATGAGTTGGCGAACTTGAATCGGTGACGTCGTGTTTGGCTGTCTATCCGGGGTTGTTTGTCCGTCTCTCTCTTGTAGCGAACTAATAGGCCGTGAGTTTTGGATGGCCTGACCCATCACACCGGTACACCGTAACCGACGGGCGGATGGGATTTCTATCTCTCGCAAATCCACATTGGCTGCCTTTGCAATGGTTTGTGCGCGCTACTCAGGTGAGTCATGTGGACTGCAACACAGTGTGGATTGGACGACCGGAAAAGGGGCCCATTGGCCGCACAATGGTCTTAGTTGCAAAACCTTTGCGAGTGCAATAAAACTTTCTGCGCCAAAATGTTGCATTTTGTTGTATACGTGCTCAAACCAAAAACTGTCCTAATTTAAGTTCATATTTTTGCAGCTCATTAAATTTCATTGTCCACTGAAGCAATCAGACCCCTGGCGGAAAAAGTCTGATCGAATAGTTTCCTAACATTGTTGAGACCTCTGGATGTCTGGATGGAGCCCAAACGTTTGGACTTGTACTCTGAAATCGTTTGCTGTCCATCAGGGACTCGTTGTAGCTTTCGAAAATTCAGATCGATTGTGCGAATACTGATCTCCACCGTAGCTGATCTCCACTGCGCAACGGGCGGAGGCGTGCACAGTACTCAGCTCACGGTGCAGATTTTGTCCACACGCCCAGGATCAATCCAGGCACACCAGATGCGCCGTTTTCTCTATCCAGGTTTTGGTCACAATTTGCTGGATATCGTTGGGACTCAAGGAAAACTGTACACATTTTAGTAAAACACCACTTCTGTGGATTTCTTTTTTCAGGGTGGATGGATAAATGTTGTATTGTCGCACAGAGGGGGGATTGCGTCAATTTAGCAATAAAGGATGCCAATGCCACCGGCCAAAAGTTCAGAAGGAATGAACCAAAAAACAGTAGAACAGAACATTGATAAAAACAGGCAAGACGGAATGAACTAGAAACTAGTGTACTGTTGGCCAAATCCAGAACAAAATTTACTGCAATAGTTCCCTGTGTATGGCTCGTCTAAACACAGAAACCAAGGAACAGAAGTATCGTGAAGTCAAAGTATCATGAACTCGCGGCTGCATTGTGCACAATTAAGTTTGATACTAGATAAAATGAGTCCGTACCAAATCAATGATTTCCTGATACCGAATAGAGTTATACGACAGCACAGTCAACCGTAGTTAGAAGGCCGTGTAAACTGTGTTAATAAAACCTGTCGATGATTGACTGATACAGCGATGATAATAATAACAAATAATAGTTCGGCTGTAAGATCTTGTCGACGCTCAGATACCGTGACATCGTAGGGAGCACGAGTGCTTCCAGGTTTCCCTAGCCAAGAGAGGAGCAACCTTTGTTTGGTTCGAACCACACATCTTACAGTCAGTAAGTTTGCACTCTAACCATTCAGCCATTTTCAGATAAACCTTGATAGTAATAGTCGAGAAATATGAAGATTATTGCTAAGGAAAGATGACACTTTCGCGGATGCATTGGTGGCATGAATTCCAATGAGATGTTTCTCTTTTCTCTCATATTCTCCTGTTACCCTTCCGCATTCGTCGCTTGAATTCACTTTTTATGTTTGTTACCATGCTCTTCAAAAATAAATGACAATACTATATATATACGTATATATATGCGAAAAAATAAAACAAATGCAAAGGTTTTGTAAGTACTAAAGGCGAGTGCGTCACAGTGCGCTGAACACGCTCCTTCTGAGAAGTCATTCGAAAATACGATCGACATGTGATCACGTGGTGTGGTCTTATTGATTGATGGATGGATAGCGCTGTGGTCTCTTTAAATGCGAGTTAACTACAGTGCTTGTCAGGTGCAGGTGGGCGAACAGTTGAGTGCTCAAACTAATAGCTCGGAGAGTATGGGGCCATAACTCCGTGGAATTTGGTGGGTTCACATTGCTAATGATTCCCAATAAGGATGAAACCGCTGTACAATGCTTCACGGTCTGGCTTCACTGGTATTACTCACAAGGTGAAATCTCATTTGGCAACTCGTAAACATGTCGGACTAGCCGCATGGGTTTGTCGGAATCGGTTCAGAAAATTAGTCGGGCAACTTTTATCCAACTTCATTTCTTTAGCATTAGTGTGTTAATTAATGCTACTTAGTTAACCCAGACAATACAGGACTGTAGCTGCTCTTACCAATAATATCTGCTGAACGAGAGCTACGTGACTCTTCGATACTCATTCTTAGCATAGAGTCATTTGATACTATCTGAAACAACTATCTGAAACAACAACTGTGGAAAAATGTTCCTAAGCTTCCAATTCTACCATTGGATTTCTCACCCTATGGGCTTAGGTGAATGCTGTAGCAATAGACAAACTAATAAAAGCAAGCATCTCAACAAAATTAGATGAGCCAGTAAACATTCAACAAAGTTTGTTAGCTCATAAGTAATGTATTAAGCACATGTAGCACAAACACTTGAATAATTTATTACTTTGAGGAGGCTATTTAATCTTCACAGGCTTCGAATGTATTATGTGGATTATCGAATTTCCACAAAGAGCTTGAAGTGTTGTATTGCTCCAAGATCTATCATAAATTTACGCAAACATTCGAATGGATCTTCAACTTTTAAGACAATACGTTCTTGACAATTGAACATGTGTGTTCATGACGTCAGCCAACATGCATTAAACCAGTCAGATTCATTCTAAATTAGTTCTTATAAAGAACTGTTTGCTAATGAAAACTCACAAGTCGGTGAATGTGACTGTTGTCTAACCACAGAGTAAATATACACAAGGATAAGCTTTTACGACCATCCGTGATTCCCAGAAAATGTTTATATTTTGGTTGATCGAACTAGCTGTTTTTCGGACATCAGAGGAAATATCGAATTAGAAAACAAACCCAGAATTTACAAGCATTATTCTGTGCTTGGCTGAAAAAGAAATACCGAAAAATAAAAAAATTGAAAGAAACGTCCTTCCGAGATTTGGATAACAATTTCCGACCACTTTCCCGGCTATACCTTTAACGGGTTTTTGGATAGCATTTTGACCCGTACTTAACTGCCCTTTTACAAGGCTGCCCCGATCGTCTGAACTATTATATGTCGTTGACAAGTGATTGGACCGACTGGAAGAAAAGCACGAGTAGACGGCCGTGAAAGTACACTTCAAATATGATGATTTCATATGATGATGATGATGATGGTGATGATGATGATTTCATCTCACAAGTGAATTCAGTCCATACCGAAAGGCCGGATAGTTGTACTGTTTCATCCTTGTTTGTGAGCATCAGCAGTGAATTCTTCACAAACCTCCAGTGAGCTTGGAACTTGCAACTTCCCACCTAATAGTTGAAAACTACTCCTTTCGGTCATGAGCAGCTGATCGGTAGTGTGACTTACTCGCATCTGTATAAAATATATTCCATTCATGCAATTCATATCACGTGGTCACGCGTCGACTCACTGCCGGAGTGATGGCTTCTCACATTCCACATCGCTCTAGAAATTCGTGAGATGCAACGCTGATCATTCCTAATAAGGAAGCCGCAACTCTTGAGCAAATAAGCCGGCAATTTGATCTCGATACTATGCCGCTAGATATTTGCCACAGTCCTGAGACCAAACTACAAGATATAAGTACAATAACTGAGCTTATGGCAACTGTGCTATCTAGATGTCATCGACTGCGTATTTCGGTCGACCCTGCAGCCACTGCAGGGGGTCATGTGAGCAGTCGACTCTGTTCCGTTCCACTAATTGGAATACTGATTGTCCTTCGTTGATTGTCTACAAACCAACCGTATCTGCGAATAATTCGGAAACGTTGATCCACTAGCAGTTACTTTATTTCTTACTATGAAGAGTTTATATACGTCAGCAGTAGCTGGAGAATACAACTCACAATCATGCCCCCTTTTTTTCAGAGGCACTTGCTTGTATTTTCATTTTAGAAGCAAGAATTGATGACGAAAGTTGCCGTTTTCATCAACTTTGTACTAAACAACACTTTCAGTGGTGATCTTTTGGGACGACGTTCTAACTAACACAATGTAATATAACATCTTATAAAGCAATCCTGCTGGATTCTAATCACGTTACGCTCGACTATTCACTACGGTGTCCACTGGGCATTCCACAGAGAATAGAGGTCCCACAGGGCGTTGCTGGGATTTTCAAATGCTTTTGGCTGGTTGCCCGGACCCACTTACTGTGTCTAAGTTCCATACATGTGCAGAAAGAGTCCTTGGACGATGTTGGCTTGAGAACCAGTAGGAGTATTGTTGGACGCACACAAAACACAAGCGTTTCTTTTGCGAATGTTTGAGCGTAGCACAACCCTGATGAGTACCAGAAATATTGAAAGACGTCTTGCATTGTCGGCTTACGCTCTGCTTACATGTCGGTCATCAGTGACGTATGAAGCAAGTTAATATTGGGGATGACGAACGAAAAAGTACAGCAAAGGCAGATGCCATATTATTCAGATATGTCAACTGATTCGAGCCAAACATCAGTATTTCAGTAACCAAGGCGTTCGAAATCTAAGGTGTGCATTCCATCCCAATGAACTCCTCAAAATTTCTTCTCTGAGTTAATTTACCTTCCAATCTCAATAGGAATCCCTCATATAGGCCGTCCGATTGCCCTTTGGGTTACGAGGTATGTCCGGCGTACTATCGGCTGTCACATACAACCCTGACTGGTGAAGTTGTCCATTGTACTTCGCTGTCTTCCTCCACAAGAGCAGTGCTTTGTCTTTTAAATGTGCTCCATGCAGATGTACATCTCGTGCTCTTCACATTCTTTAGGTTTTTAAAAAAAATATAACTCATGCAAAGATGGTACACAAAGCACATTTGGTGGGCACTGTGTGTGTATGATTAAACAGATGAGAATACCAACCAGGAGCTACTACGTTCATCAGAAGAAATTTTTTGGATCAAAATGCTTTTCAACTTTATTTTAGTGCTTCGATCCCCAATAACCAGCAAATCTACAAGAAGTCAAATTTTTGTTTAATCCTCGGATCAAATAAATGGGAATACGGTAGTCATTGAGTTGCTGAGTCAGTCTGATCCGGTATTCAGTAATTAGAGTTCCTTGGAGGCGTGCCTCACTAATCTGAGTGACTCCACATTCCGTGATTGTCACACGTTCCTTTGTCCGTTTTTGTGAAAGTAGCTGAAGAAAAAAGAGTGAGAATAAGATTTGCAAGCCGCAATTAAAGAACCACCTGGAAATTCTCACTTCTGTCTGTAAATCATAATATCAACACGGTCTTTCCTAAGGAGAACAATAATTCTGATGCATACGAGTAGAATGGTGCGTTTTCCCAGTCTCTCCTGGAAATTTTCAATCAGAGCGCTGAAGTCTATTTTCCATGGAAAGTATATAAAAGTTAAAATTTAAGGACGGATCCGTTTAGCTCGATGGAGACCATCCGGCCAGTCAGATTTTGTCAGAATTTGAACAAGGCATCTATTCACCAAAGTTGCAGTTGACCAACCGGAAGTTCTTTAGGGTTATTTGCTCTTGCGGCTAACTTTTTAAGTGAGCAGATAACACTCATTTGGGACAACATATTTTATTGCCAGAAATTATTGCTGATCTATTTTTTTGTGTTGAACGTCAATTTAGCTTCCGCCAGCTAATGAAGATATCTGGTGGGAATGTGAGTGAAATGGCTGAAGTTATCACATTATATATATCATAAATATCTTTAACAGCCCTAGCGAATTTTTCTTGCTAGGAAACTGAAGGTTACAGTCATTTCTCTTACATTCAGTCATTTCGAAGACATGTCTTTGGTTTGATTAGAACGACCCACAACCATATGCTCCCATTCTGCAAAGCTAAATCTGATCATTCTAATGGTCTAGTCAACAGGATTCATAGTTCCCATGAGAAGCAGGTTAGGAGACTCTATAAAATTGCACCTAGATAGGAAACCAATAGCTAAAAGCAGCAATTTTTGAACGGTACATATTTACTCAGTGTCTTCTAGCTTGGTGCTAAGCCCAGCTTACCTGCCCACAAAACTTTTCATCGTATGGACCAATGATGAAGAACTCTGCAACAGAGAAATATCGAGAAGTTGGGAGTATTTAACTGATGGTTTCAGTCTATAGCGCCTCCCAGTAAAGACAGAATATCGCAGCTGATCCTAATGAATTACCTACTTTATACAACTGCATTAGTTAAGTGTCGAATTTTACAGGATCTCTCCCTTTTGACAGAAGCTAATTATCAATGAACACCGGCGATATCACTTAGTCTGGCGAATAAACTTGGCAATCAACTTTCCCAGTTCACTAAACAGACCGACAAGCATCCGCCACGAGAGCAGGTCATAACTTTGGCTTGAAAATAACGTTATGGGTCTCAGAAAGTAACCAGCAAAGCTCAAGCCGAGTTTCATCACTGCTGTAGAAATCAACACTACTCCACACATACAAACATCCACATACAATGCGCTTCGACAAGCGTTCTTTACGTGACAGTTGAGAAAATTCCGGTAAAACCCAGCTATGATCGAATAAATGGAGAACCCAAAGCAGAACTAAAACCAGACCACCATTATTTCTATGGATCTATTCGTGTTCGTAAAGACTAAACTATCGTTAGAGATGAGTCCTGGCAAAAGAGGACCGTGTTTAGTTTGTTCTTTAGACGTTTCCTCAGTCCCATTTAGCAATCCTACCTTAATAGTCAGTACGATATTACGGAGGATAATTCGGTTAGCTTTGCATATGGTCGTTTAATGGTAATAATGTGGAAAAGTTCAGTTACGACAAACTTACCATCCGCATTATTCGTATACATCCTAGGGACTATTTCTGAAAAATGACGGAAGTTAGCACGATGCCTTCAGTAAACTCACAGACCATAAGTGCATCAGTGTACATTTCCGTCATCGAAAAACGTTGCACTCTTCTAAGGTATTCATTGGTAGAAGTTTGGAGCAGAGATGCCACTATTTTTGTTATAGGTGTCATACGCTCCGCACTACTCGATATCCCCAAGTAGTCTCAGGTGCTGCCTCAAAAGTAAACGAATGACAGGAAATAACGTGATCAGGGCTAACGACACCTTTCTGCTGCAGGTGGATGGCGGTTCACACGGCAAGAACAGTTGTTATGAGGATGATTCAGAAGTATGGAGTATGATGGACTCTTAAGGTTTGGAATGTCAAGTTCTTGGGAAATTCAAACGCAAAGCTTTGGTTTTATCTTGAGTACAGTATGGGAAGCGAAATATATAACTTTACAAGGTCGATTGACTATCGATCCTGAGTGCTGCATAGTGTTACGAGGTTCTGCAATCTAGAGAGGCAAAGTTTCCGCACCCCTTATTTGAATCCATTTTTTCGTTATCAGTCCGTTTGTCTACACCATTAAAATTTCGCAAGTTTACTCATTACGACGGATTTTGGGATACTTGTAACCGGTAGATCTCTGTAAGTAAGCGTCTTCTCTCCCTGCAGCAATAATCGTTTCGTAAACCAACCAGATGCCCAAAGAATTCCAAAGCATCGCTTTACAGACGGATTGGTTTGTGTCTGGAAGCATTTCAATACTGCGTTAGGAAACCCCTCCGTTTAAAAACTAGACATATTTAAATTTCCGATCAATAACCACGGGAAAGTAAGACTCTTGACCAACCATCCTCTTCCTATCAAGAGCAATTTGTTATTATAAAAGCTGCCACGTACACTGTCATGCTTTTTCGTGTAATCATTCGTTTCCATAGTTTATTTACTGTAACTTATCGTTCGAGAACTGGAGAGCTCTACTCTTTTCCTACTTCCCCTAGCATCAGTACAATCTATCCTGGGGCAAGTTAACTAACTGCCAATAATGCCAAATCTATGCTACTCGAAATATATACTTCCTTAAGTATACTCTAATCTAAACTCAACTGAGCCTTAATTCTGAAAATTCTCTAGAAATATCAAGCTACCACTCGACGTTTACAAACTCCTCGGCAAACTACCTTTGCAATGATGGATACCACTGATAAACCACGCGAGTAGTCTAAGTTAGTGGCCAAGCTCCACCCCTCATCTGATAGAAGATTAAGTTTGTTGTGAAAGTTGTGGAACCGCTTTGCAGTGTCCATTTATTAATATGTAATAGTCAATAAAAATCCAGTAAGGTTCAAGGGAACACGTGAGAACGTTCAGCTTTTAAAGCTTTCCTGTCCACCAAGTGGTTGCGCAGCGAGGGGCCTTCCTCCTTTCACCGGTTTTTCCCTAGTTGAGACTCTCGGTTTGTCATAGTTACCAAACTTTTATGCACTCCGATTGATGGGGAAGCTGTGGCTGAACCAATCACATGAGTTCCAAAGAAGCAAAACGGTTACTGGGCTGTTGAACAGTTTTTGGGGGTCGAATACTTAATTAATTATCTCGGATGTTTTTCCATCTGATCCATGAAATGGTCTCTGCGTAACACATTAGCTAAAGGATAGCGTAAACGACAGACTCAGATGAGTCTCTCGAAGCACCTTCATTTCACGCTTCCCCGTAAATTCTCTGATTGCTCGATCAAACAATGAAATCACTTGGAAACTTTAGGTAGTTAATGAACGGTAATGCTCCGAAGCTTCCATGCCAGGTTTTTATGCTGTAATTTTTTTACCGTGCTTGGCAACTATATATTGAGTACAGCTCCACAAATTTTGTTCGTTCCTCTTCTCTTTTTCCAACCTCTTTTAAACCAGAACGGCTAAATTTGAATACGGTTCTTGTAGGTGTTTACTAAATATATGATTAATGCTTATTTATTACACCCATAACTTCTAAAATTTCAGTTGAGGCCGCGAAATCCTAGTAAGGTATGCGCAAGCGAATTGGAAAAATTGCTTATGTCAGGCTGAAAAAATCCTCTATTATTCCTCACTAGTATACTGCTGTATATTTACACTAAGCTATACAGAAATCTTTCCTTTAAGCTTAGACTTCTCTCTCTAGATTAACCAGAGTATCGAATGTCATTTTTTAAACTCTGTACAAGTGCTTTTATTTTATTCAACCAGCTTTTGAGTTGTTTTTCTATATGTGTGCAGAAGATCTTAAAACTCAAGCAACTAGGATGGAAGAAAGTGGATGAAGTTGTAAGGAGTTGAAAGATAACCCTGTTTTATATTCTGTATCGTAATTTCTCTCCACAATGAAAGTTAACGCTTTATCACTGTGCATTCCGCTGTAGGGATTGTGTACTCAACGTCTTGATCTGATTTAACATCCCAGACTACACACACACACACCAGGACAACTTCTGTCACTGCTAATCTCCCCTACCTTCGACATACGCGCAAAACAAACAATCTAGATACCCATTACATCTTCTATTATCTTCTGCTTATTGTTCAATAAAATGTGACCTTCTGACATAAGTCTGTGTTTCACGTGCTTCCTCATGTTGAGGTGTTTCAAAGGCGGAGATTTCTTAAGCACTTACTAGACAGTACTGACTCTCTAGTGTGGAGTCGCTGTTCGCTACCTACTTATTCACATACCATGAGAAATTCCATTTCACATTACAGTACGGAGTTTGCGGTTTTCCTTAAAATCCTCTTCGAGAACCTGACCGGAAAATTGTTAACAGAAAGTTTTGACCAAGCCGCCATCGTGCTAATGCTCATGACGGCGGTTGCGGCATTTGTCTACCAACGACTCCGAGAATTCGATTCCTGTCCTTTAAAAGAATCAAACAATCTGCTGTGTTGCTAATGTGACAAGCAAAACCCACCACACAATGAAAGCTACGATCGAGGACACTGCAGTGGGCACTTCGAACACCACTTTCTGAAGCGATTTCTGAGCGCTGTTCATTCCGCACTCACTATAATTTTATGTAACTTTCGTGTATATCGGATCAAAAATGAATTAGAAGTCACTGAGCAGCTGTCTTGAGTGATGAGTGTTGAGAGTTCGGATAATCTAAGATGAACGGGCGGAAATCAGGGAAGACAGCTGGTGTTATTAGCTCTCCGCCCCTTTGTTAGGTACAACCTAAGGTGACCAGATTAGCAAGCTTGTACGTTTAATCAAGACTGGTTTGTTCACTGTTATCAGTTATCAATTAGTGGAGATGAACAATGTGTCAATCTTTTTTTACAATCTGATGAGATTGTGTTAGCTTTCTTTGCATCAAAAAAAGTCAAGACTTATACACTGGAACCAGGAACGTGCACTCCAGGACGTTATCACGTCAACTACGCTTGAGTTCCAACAGGACTATGGTGGTACATTTCCGAGTATACACCAAACATATAACGACTCTTTTGCAGCCCTATATTCTCAATTGCGCCTACATTTTTAGTAGATTTAAATGTCGTGTCCATTTGAAAGGGTGTTAAGACTGTTTTCGTAGGCTTTTCGGCCAAAAGGTCCCAAGTTGTGTTTTGTAGGTTCCAAATGGAGATTAGAAACACTTGCCTGTTGTTGTTTTACACTCCTTCAGAGATAGATTGATTTGACGATTCACCAACCATGCCAGTTGGTATTCTACCGCTTTACGCAGAGTGACCGGGAACTTGGCTGTGTTCACCTTTACTGAATAGACATAGATATATTGATCCGTTTTCTCTCTGTCAATTGTGTACTCATGTTCAATGGTGCAGTTGAAGAACTGACCTTGTTTCCACGGCAAAACGGCACTATTTCTGAGCTATGAGAAGACGATCAGAGATAAATGCATGATTAGCCGTTGGAGATTTGATTTTGTTGACAAAACTGACCTCACCATTTTGTGCATGGGGAATTAGCAAAGTAAATGCTGAGCAATAACAATACGATCGATACTGTTACATAGTAAACCTGCTACATATGAGTTAGTCTGTTTAGAAACGTACCGGCCAGTTATAGGAGTAAAATTCATGATATAAGCCTTATGGTACTAGTTGCACTCATTTCGTTGATGTATACCTCACGGAACCACATGCTTTTTACGTTAGATTCGTTCCCACTACACAGAATGGATTAATCTTTGGGTAAGATAGATCTCACCGGGAGACGGGCTCAAAGTTTTGACGACTAAAACTTGAAAAAAAACTGTGGTGGGAAAACCGGAGAATGGAAAATAGGAAATGTAGGGTTTTTCAGTAATGTAATCAAGTTGTGTTGCTAGGCTTTCAATGAGATACTGGAAGACCTTCAGTGAGCTCCTAGTCTCGTTCAGAGTTACCGGTAACTCTGTTTTTGGGACCACAGATGTTGCATTCTTTTCTTCACAGTAATCTAGTATACCCTATATGCTTTCAAGCTGGTTGAGTCAAACAATCAATTCTGACCGGTCGGACGCTTTCAGTGACGCAACGTAAGACAGATGTCGACGAGGTAACAGATGAAAACAACTGTGCGACAAATGCACCCATTCGCATATCAATTTGGTTTTGACGAAAGACTCAACTGGGAGGTTCAGGTGGGATCCACGAAAGCTTCCCGTGAAGAACAAATTGGTATGCAACTGAATGTAGTTGTTGGATTTCCTGCCGTTTGGGTTCAAACATAATACAACGGTGATGAAAACTCAGGGGATGCGCCTACTTGATGAGACCTACGAAGGGCGGGACCAATCGAGGGGGGAGGGCGGCTTTGGCATTTTTCAGTATGAAAATTTCGTCCCTCCAGCCAAGCCAGTCTATGCAGAAGAGCCGAGAAACACTGTATAGCTGTTTCATTCTTGATGGGAATCATCAGTATTGACCATCTCACGAGACTCAGAGAGTTCCTAATCAGCGACGTTCCAACCAGTGATTGAAGACTTAAACTTTAGGCCACCCGCGGTCAATCACCAGTTTGGTCAGCTCTCATTTAAACAAGATCTGTCTGTGTTCACGTTCTCTCTGACTGAGAGGTAATCAGACTGCTGATCAACCACGTGTGGCCTAAAGATTAGGTTTACAGGTAACGGCTGGAAGGTTGTGGGCTTGAAACTCTCGTGAGGTACGCACCAACGATGAATCTCAACAAGGATGAAACAGCTGTACAGTTTTTCTTGGCTTTCAAGCATAGAGTCGCTTCACTGATAGGACAAATCCCTTATCGAAAGTATAACAGCTGTTTAAGGGAAAAGTCTGAATTCGGGCAAAAATAAAATATAGTGTGATTTAACAATTGAAATGCTAAGCTATGTAAGAACATAGATGAGAATCAGGAGGAGCAACTTACGTCTTCACAGGCAGCATCCCAGTTGTTGAACTTAGTTGAACGTGTTTTACTGACGAGAACAGCTGAAATCAGGGAAAAACTTGGGTGGGAAAAGTAGGAGCTGCCAAGTGTGGCCGGTTTATCGATTAAGTGAATCAATTTTCCGATCTCGATTTTTGTGTAACTTGTGAGACAAGAGAACAGACAGCGAAACTCACAAAAATGTATATTCGTATAATGGGAATTAGTTTTTGAGGCGATTCTGCTGCTTTCAGAAGGTGACTTACTTCTGATGTCACTGTAGCACTCGGTCACCAAAAGAGCGAAAACCGCTGCACAATTTGCAATCATTTCACCAGGGGAAAACTAAAGATGGGACCGCGTAGGCACTGTAATCTGGTCTTAAATCCGCGTTCTGTCATGTTGTTCAGGGTAACTAGTGAGTCATCTGACGAAGTGTCTTCGATTACCCAAAGCAATAACAAAAATAACGTTTGTCCTGGTTTACCTGTTCGTTTGTAGGTAGGTTTCTCTGTTTTTTCCTTAGTAGGTCAACTAAACTTGTTTCTCTCATAAAGAAATCCGCTGAATATTAGGAAATACTGTTGCTAAGTCGCACTCTTTCTACACACTACCAAGGAGAAATGACAGTTAATGTTCTCAATACACCTTTGAACAGTGTCAGTCCATTCGGTTCATTTGATTTGTGCACTCTTAATGAGTAGTTTTCCTTTTGGAAAAATTCACAACTGTTTTCAGCTCGGATAATTCGGTTATCTATGGATTTTATACCTGATTCTATTTTCACACATTTGTGTGGACGAGTCTTCTCCGTTTGATCTTCTGAGTCTTACATTCGTGTGTAGGACTCTCAAGAGGCCAACCCTAGGTAGGAGAGCTAGGTCAAAGTTACTACTCAGGCCTTTATTTATTTGCTCAATAGGCATATCAGCGAATAATCAATGGCACATATGGTCCACATGACCCTCTGTGGTTGAGAATTTCGGCGAACAAGTAGAGGGCCAGTAGATCATGCCAGTACCGCCGGCCAACTTTCTGCCATAGGTGGTGGATAGTCTAAACCTAATGCCATTGCTGTGTTCTCGTGACTTCTTTGTTTTGCAAATCTTTGGTTCTTGCGCTCGCTTTGTCCACTTGTGGTAAGTTTTAAAACTCCTCAGCTGAAAACAAGCAAAATCTTTGGAGATCCCTTATTTTACAGCCAACACAATTATACTCGTGTGTCGGTTGTATTCATACGTTCGACTGGTAACTTTATTTGACATTCATAGTTCCTACCAGATAACACGTATCAGTACCACGCTATCCTGTAACTTGCTTACAGTCAAATGCATCAAATATGGACAGGTTTCCCAAGCTGTGCAAGTAATTTTATACCTAAAGATGAATTGATTGGTGCTATAATAGTTGGTTTTCAATGATTGATGGGGATGACCGCATTTACTGAAAAGAAAGGATCATTGATTTAGAGTTACCTCCCTCCCAAGAGAAAAGACACGGGGGGACGAGTGCCTCTAACTGCAGGAGTCTTTCTGGTCGGACCTACGTGAGTTTTCAGCTAACCGGAACACTGTTGTGGAATCATCGGGATGGTGGCCTGTGTTCCCATGAATCATTCTTTAGGGTGTTCTGCTGGATTGGGATAACTCTGGGTGGAAAGTACAGTCAGTCAGCCAAATACAAACGTTTGTCTGTATGTTTTCAGAGCTGCTGCATATGAAACGCATTACTCTGATTTGAATCTCTGTGTTGCTCTAGTGTGGGGTCAACTATCGATTCAGAACAGATCACCGAACGGTGCAACACATTCAGCCACAGACGATGGATTTAGCCGATTTTCAGGTGAATCTTCCGTAAAAACCAAAACGGTATGGGAACGAGTGTATTTGTCGAATTTCATATAATTTGTGTTCAGGCAGAACATGAGGTCGCCAGAGATTCGGGGACTGCGGCAACCTGATGAGCCTCTAAAAGGACAAAACCGGTCACGGGCTTCCAAAGAGTTTTCAGTAAGTTAATGAGCAGTGTGTCGCCTCACGGATCAGTTATACATTTCCACACCTTAGGGTAGTCTGGGTTGAGAAATTTTATCCAGGATAGTTAAAAGATTCCGTGAAAAAAGCGTGAGAAAAACCAGTTATGTGGCCTCCTGACTTTATTTGATTCTATCAGCTGCTGTGTGGGACTATATTGATTGACATAAGTTGCAGATATACGGGTGGACAATGACTTTAATGAGCTGGATGCGATCGATCTGTCTGTACTTTGTTCAGCAATCTGAAACATCTTCCACGATAACCTAGTTTTCATCAAATGGTGTTTTGTTTGATGCCAACTACACGTGATATCCAGGATCGATCAGTTGTATGGATTGTTCGCTTGCATGCACTGTCCTGGTTCCATTTCTTGCACCGATATGGCGTTTTTTGGTTACTGATTGGCACTTTTGAAATATTGATTCACTGTCCACGAGTAGCCTCTAGACTATTAATCACCAAATGAGCGCCATATTGTATTTTATCACACCTTTGAAATCCCAATTGATTTCATCAAGTAGACGAAAATAGTTTGGAAATTTTATTTAAAAATCATATGTAGAATTTAACATAACACAAGCACAATTGTTGCATTAGCCCCGCTCATGAGCTCCAAACCTGAAATAAGACAACTCAGACTCAGTTAATCACTGAATACATATGAAACCTCGAGGTCTGGTTTGGGATTTTGCATTCTACCACACGGAGTTCTTTGGAGATACAAGAGTTTATCACAGCGAAATTGCATGTTGAACTGACTATCTCATACTAAAATAAAGTGTCTCCTATTCGTGGTTGCTGAGGAATCATTCTTGTGTAATTTCATCAAATTTTCAGAGGCCAACCATCTAACTGTTGTTGCTGTTCTATGACTTGCAACCTGAATTTTTCTGGCTTGTCAAAATAGGCGTTGATGTAATGCGCTGGTTCCACCAGAATTACTCATATCGTACAGATGAAGTTCAGGTAGGAAGGAAGGAGTGTTTGAGACGGAAGTCTAATAATCAGGACTTTGTGATGTAACTGATGAGTATGAATGTGTCAGTCTATTGTAAAAGCAAATCCTCATAAGCACTAAAACTAGTGACTGAAGGGATTTGACAATCTGTGTTCCATCTAACATTGTCAAACGGACATCCTCTCCTCATAGATCCTTCATGATACCTTCAGCTTTTGAAAACTGCTTTTTTCTAAGAACACGTTATTGGCACAATCGGTCATTTAGCCCACTTAGTCCTACAAATGCCCCACCTGTACCTCCAAGTTGTGTAATGCTATGTTCACTGCAATCTTCAATGCTAGTGGATTGCGTTCTTACATTGAACCTTTGACATCATCACGGTAAGATTGTCATCGGTGCAACAGAGCTCTGAGAACTTCTGCCTATCTACTTAGATCCATCTGTAACCAGTACTGCTTTCGTCTTCCACCAAAACTATCTCTTAATTCCTTCTGTTATTTGGCACCTACAATCCTCATAAACTACCAAGAGGGGTGTTTGACACACACAATTTAGTTGTAAACTACCCACAACTAATTTCTACACTAGTATTTTGCTCTATCCAAAAGCAGATAGGCTGAACTCAAATGATTCTAAAGAACTGTCAGTCGGCTAATATCTAGTGAGTATCACAACGTACACAGCCATTGGACTTGCAAATGTGGTTTAGTACGAATTCTCGTTGGTGCATCTTTCAATAGAGGTTGCTAGGTAAAGTTATCTTACGATGAAATGCAAAGGAAATACCATACTAATCAACTAGTTGTAACTCATTGATGATGTTCAACGCCACCATAAGTTACTGCATCTATTGCCAGCCAGAACCTTAGAAATTTGAATTGATACTTACAAACGATGCAAACCAAACACGTTCTAAATTGCATTTTGGCTTGAATTCATGCGACAACTAAAGATACTGAAATTCTGGAATATTACTAAGAACTGTACTTCAATAAACTAACTGAGTAGTTCACTGAAGGTAGGGCATAAATTTTGGCTTGAGGTCTTCAGCCTATCATGACGTAAGTGAGTTCAGACGTAAGAGATGGACAGAATAGATTTAAATCAGCCGGTGGTTGGCGGTTAAAAAACAACAGAAAGAAAAAGCAGTCACGTGAACAGATGTACACTGAACTAGATTAAGCGGAAATGGTCAGATGACGCTGTGCACGTGCACGGTGCATACGACTGCATCACAGCGAAACGTTTGACCATGTGTTTCCACTTGATAAACACGAACGATAGGAAAAGCAAATGATCCCCATCATTCCTACGGAAGTTCATATGGAATACGGGCAATGCTTGGTATAAAAAACAGTACGGAACAACGATTAATAAACTTTCAGGCTGAAGCTACACATGAGACGCAAGCTAACGAGCGCTATCTGGTCACTTGACGATCGATATCTTTCCATGGCAGCAAAAAATTGGTCGGAATTGAATAAAATGCTATTCGGTATTCGTCATATGTAGTCCATGAAGTTAGCCATCCAGCGAAGTGAGCATCGTCACAATAAGCAAATAAAGCTTTATTTCCTAAGCTAGAGTGAAGTGTGAAAAAAGCGGATCTAATGTATACCAGGACAGTAGGAATTTCGTTGAGGACATTTCAGATAATCGGAAAAGCTGACGGTACGTATTGAGGAATGGTCCCTTCAAACTCAACTCTGCGTTTCTAGGTCCGAACCATCAGTTAGTCATTCTCTGAAGGCGCTGTGGTGCTACTGAAATCCTTGAACGCTGTCAAACAAGGTAATGCTTGAATAGCGTTATAAAACTGTACATAACGTAGGTACTTGCGGTTTTGGATGAGAACATGAATTCCCTTGAGGGGGAACAAACCGAATCCGTGAATAATGGTGAGATTTCTAAGGGTGAATTCTCTGACACCAAATAAGTTTTGTTCGACAGCGCCCCTCCAGACCTGTTCCAATCAAGTGTGACCTACATGGTGGCAGGAGAAATGATCACTAAATCGACTTCAGTGGGGGCAAATGGTTTTTCCAATAAGTCATCTAACAGTGCGCAATCCTCGCTTGTGCGGTGTTGTTGTGCAATCGATATGCCGGGGTTGTGTCCAGTATCATAAAAAAGCACGTTTACGCGGACTTACGTGCTAACCTAGGGTAAAGTGTTGATAACAGGCGAGTAGACCATCTCGTAGGAATATGTAAGCCAGCTATTCCACGCATCAAACTCTTGAACATACTTAGTTGATATTAAAGATGAAGACATGCTGAAGTTATGTACAACAGCTCTTCTGGATCCTCCGAAACCATGATCGACTTAATATAGTGCTCGGGATTATTACTGAGCCACACGGTTTCAAAGTAAAGTTCGTAAGCTGGCACTTCATTAAACACATCCAAATAATGTTTGAACCAATGGGTCAAGAACTTATGTGATCACGGCATCTTGATTCGTGTCTATGAACGACTAGCTTCACTTAGTGGATGGTCATCATTTCAGCATCAGTGCGAAGTATTTAATGAGGGGATGGAGCATTGCAAGTAAAGTTGGCTTGAACAACATATGAATTGGGCGGTATGGAAAGAATGAATACTTTCGCATTTAACGAAGAGTGGGTTGTCGGAATTGAGTTGTCAAGCCACACCCGGCGGTATGGCACATTATGAAAACCATCATTGACCACCATTTACTGGACCCGTTGTCATGTCTTCCTATAGAGCATAGAATATTATCAATATGCAGTGAGTGTATCACTATGAATTTACCAACTAATGTAGTTTGAGTTCACCTCAGCTTAGAGGAGGTTTGAATCATTGTTCTCCGCGAGAAGAGACAATCCATCATTAAAGAATTGCTACACAGTGCTCGCTCTTTGCAAAAATCCTCTAACTACGCAACACCCTCTTCTTCAAGAGATCTATAGCGAGAAACTACTCAGTGCAAACTACTCAGTTCAAACATTCAAATTTAACTGAAATGCGGCAAAACTGACTCCCTACCAGAGCGCCGATTTCCCTCTGACTGTTAGTGCAAGTTCATAAAACAACCAGGGCACTGGAGAATAACTCTAAGAACGTCTGACGTGGGCTGCTCAATAGCTGGAGGTTAATGAAGTTTCTTCAGAAAGCCCCACATTAGGTGGAAGGTGCTACCTAAATAGTGAAACGGAACATGTGTGGGTGTCATTACAGATGTCCTGACCTAGAGCCATGCGCCTTTCACACTTTTTTCCAACTATCGATCAGAACGTAATCTCGATCTGAATGGAACAGCACTGATACCCCGTATTTAAAAAAACTGAGAACATTCCTGTACCAGCACCTAATAGTTTCTCTGATCTAAAGAAACTTTGTGATCGTTAGAGCATAATTCACAGTAAAGCATTGTGAGTGAAAGACTGTCACGATTCTTTAACTAAGTCTTAGTAAGTATCCACTGAAGCCGTTACAAATTAAAAGCAAATACTTTCAGTATATTCTTGTCCTTATAAATTCCTCTACGCTGGTAAACCTAATTAGTCTCGTATGAGTTGTGATTCCTCTCAAGTCAAAATTCCAAGTGGGCAGTAGTCCAAAGTAAGGACCAATTTCAGGGCTGTACTTCGCGAGTGTGTGCTTTACATACAGTTATTCGATAAACATACGGCGTCAGATTAGGAGAGTGGAACTTCATGTTACTTGTAAGTTTCATTAAGGGATTGTAGAAAGAGATGAGAATAAACTCAAATAAGGTTATGCATCAACAAGTCCGTAAGAGTTACATATAATAATCCGATAATAGGAAGTTGCCTTCCATCATAGTACTTTCAAACTGATAGTAGGTTCAGCTTGACAGAGCTCGCGATAGTCCGGTGGTTAAGGCGCAAACTTACTGATCGGTAAGTGCGTGATTCGAGCCCAACCTCTGCATCTCGACTGCTCTTGTCTAGGTTTGGGCAACATAACTATATTTCGTCCCTCGAATGTCTTCCGGGGGGGGGGGACGTGGGAGATAGATGTCGGAAGAGTGTTGCAGCTGAACAACAAACTGATAGTATTTGTAGAATGCAGGCGTCAATTTACTGGATTTCATGAGGATATTTTTTAGTTGAGAGACACTATATTGCTTACACCTTAAATAATCAAAGTGAGCAATTTTATTCCTTTCATTTTTTTCTTTGCGGTAGGCAGCCCTCCAGCTGACAACATAGGTTTGGTCCCTTCATTTAGTACCCAACAAGACCACTGTGAAACTGCTTGTCTAACTCAAGAATGAACTCATTTCACGGCGCTTGAACTCCAAATACATTTTAGTGTTGATATGAGCAACGACTGATTTTTGACAGCTTCAGCGAAAAAGGTTGTTTATGCGTGAAAATGTCCCTTTGTAATTTTCTCGACGGAACAGGGTTACTGAAGGCTCTTCAACAATCCAGGACCGGCTTTATCCTTCTTAATTCTCCTCAGGTAGGCACAGTCCCCGAGTTTCCGTCAACCTTCTATTATCTTTAAACACTGAATGGTCAGAGATTGTCGAAAGCGTTTAGCTGTAGCACCCTTTCGGTGCCTAGCTGCCATGCCATCCAAAGGAAGCACGAGGGCTGGGATACTGCCAGGTTGCCCAAGTCTAGACAGGGGAAGTCGAGTGGCGGAGGTCGGATTCGAACCACGGACCTTCCGGTCAGTAAATTTGCGCTCTAACCACTTGGGCCATCTCGCCCCGATTGGCGAAATACACTCACATTTTCAAATTGCTTCGGTGCTAGCAACCACTGATGAAGAGTCTAGCCGTCGATCATTCTTTACTTGTATTTGGGGAAGTTAACAAACCGTACCAGCCTCTTCAGCATGCTGAGAAAGGAGCCACAATGAGCATGTCATCTAGACTCATTGTTTTGTTGACGGGAAAAGTGAACAATGTGCCGCTGACTTTTAGGAAAGCTTAATGTTGTCACCAGATTCGAATCTCCCGCAGAGTAAATACTAGTCACAACCAGCGAGAATTTTTATCTTACGCACATGGAATACACCATAATGTCAGTGAAACTAAACTTCCAGCTAACGGAAGCAAAACCAAAGTAGATGCAATCCTACCATCGACAAACCAGCAAATGTTCCAAAACTTGATTTTGGATCAGTTCATTTGCTGGTAACAAATGTGGACTTATTTGAAGGTGCATACTCCAGGTAACCTTTGGAAGCCTCAATGGCCTGGTTAATTCACTGCATGAGGGAAATTGCCAGAGCGTCGGCACAAAACGTTTGAGTCTTGAACCATAAACTGATGCTCCACTTGAGTCTAAATATCACTCTTTAGCAAGTTTGGTACCCGCATTATTTTTCTACCGCACACCGAGCCGTCATCACATGGGATCAGATCTCTGTACTCAGTACATCGCCATGATAATTAAGTGTGCAAAGAAATGACGGACACTGGCTTGTTTGCTTTCCGTTTCCAACCTTCAACTTTCCTGAGCTATCGAACATGGCTGTGGGCAACAATTTGCTATCATTTTCTCATATATTTTCTCAATGTTTCGCCAGTATTTAGCACCAAGGCCACACAATTTACCATATCCATAGTTTTTTCAGGGAGAAACACCAGTGCCCTTAGTTGAAAAGTGGCATGCAAAACTAGTCTGTATCAAAATCCTTGTAATGCAATCAATCACCATACTGGTCAGGGCGATATAAATGAAGACGCAATCTCAGTGGAAGCCCAATAGCCATCATATCGGCAGTTTGGCAATCCTCTGTTCAGTTCGCGTAAAATATAGGCCGGTACGCGGGAATAGCGCAACCGTTTGAGAAGCCGGATACGATACTGTCCGATATATATGCCGTGAATTGGTTGAGCACTTCGTTGTAGCAGTTGACAGTCCATTACATACACACGTTCACTGATTTGCTGTCGAGTAAGAAGCTGTAATGGAAGGAGCGAAATATATAGGTTTATTCTTGGCAACACAAAATCAGTCTTTTGTTACCTCTGGACGTAATTACATTAACAAAATTAACCAATACGGCCAATACTGATCAGTAAATATACTCACACCTGTTTTCTTTTAAAATATTTTCCCTAACTCCAATGACGTTTAAAACAACTAGTTGACTCATAAATTCTTCAAAGAAAGGACTTAGCAGGCTGCTAACAATACATCGTGATTAACCGTGTCTAGTATGGTTACCTGTGTACCGATCCGTGCCGGATTCATCATACGTTTATGAGAAATGCTTGCACCACTGTTCCTTTTCTCGAAGTCACATTATGGATATTCTGAGTATTTAGGAGTCCAACAGGCTGACACGAGCTTGTGGTCCGCATCAGCAGCCTGACTTCTACTGTTTCATATCGTTAGGACCAAACTCGCTCTATTTTGGTATTTGTTATTCGAAGTCTGGGAAAGTAATTAACAAGAGTAACAGCCTGCTCCGTGGTTGATATTAGAGTACGAACCACACCTACAGATAGTTAATTCTCAAGAAGCAGGAGCTCCCTCTGTCTAAATCTTTGGCTCACGGGGTGGTGCCATCCTAGTAGACCGGGAATCATTGGAGCCGACCTCTTTCCCGTGGGTTACCTAACTGAGT
>NW_008751715.1:938548-972249 GCF_000715545.1 Opisthorchis viverrini
TTCCCGAGGGTAACTAACTGAGTTAAGCCAGTTCCTCTAGTTAATGGCAGCCATCTGCACGAAACCCATCTTTGCGGCCAAATCAACGAGCAGTATCACAATGATTTTGTCCAAAAGTGAAAATTTCTCATCAGTATCTATCTCACGTGGTTACATAGCCCACTGTCGTATAATCCATTGATTATGAATTCTGGAAGATGAGAAAACGTTTGCAATCGTATAAGTAAACAATCACGACAAAGATGTTTCTGTTTAAACAGCACCTCAGAAGGGGTGTTCAGGGATTATCTGAGAAGTGATTCTTAAGTAGGAAGGACAGAAAAGATTACATTCGATTGGAAAGCACATTAGAACAAATTTAGGTTCGATAGTCTGCCAAAAATAGACCAAAGCATTGCAGGTCGGGGATCACAAAGAAGTCTACAGCAAGTACAGGGAGTAAATACATCATTTAAGGAACTGTTCATCCTATTTCGGGAAGTGACACAAGCCAGAAAGGTTTTGTGGCAATGACCTTTACTTAAAATGGACTCTCAAGAGGAGGAGATTCGTTAAAACAAATAGTCCATTAAACAATTGGTTTTAAATCCTATGGTACAAGACGACTATTATGAACCTTGCTCCCATTCGGCAGATTCGGATTTGGTCACTAGTTTTATCAAGCCCGCACCGCTAAATAGCATTTCGGGTCTGTGAAGCATCCGAAAAATAAGAGGATGGGGTGAGGATGGAGATGAACACGTACACATTTGGGTTAGTGATCTACAACAGTGGTTGATTAAGCATAATTCATTTGGATGAAGCTGGAAATCGAATAGATTCTAGAAAACGGATGATTAGAGTACCGAAGTGAAAACAAGAAACGTCAGGGGATGGATGATGATGGTGGACGTTGTGCAAATCATCTACGCATTGGTAAAATAGGATGATAAGCCGAAATGACTGGGGGCACTACCTGATCACAGCTGTGGTAATTAACTCGAAAGACGACTGTGTTCAGACAATGATATTTTCTCAACAGAACATCATGTGGACAATTTTAACTTTAAAACAGGAGAGTTTCAGTCTCTCACTAAGACATCCTCACATCAGACTTCCTTTAAGGGAAAGCTTATGAAAGCAAAGAGGGGAAGCGTGAAAACTTGTTATCTGCTGCTACCAGTGGAATTGGGTAAACCCGAAATACCGTGTTGCCAGGACTTGAATAGTGTAACTGCTTGAATTCTCAGGATCCATATCGTAGGAGCAGAGGCTAGGTACGACTCGAGGTGGTTCAGTGGGTAAGACGTGAACTTACTGACCGGAACACCTGTAGTTCCACCCTAACCTGGGCATCTTGACTGTTTCTGTTTGGGCTTGGGGCCCCCAAAAGTATCTGAGCTCGTAAGTTCCCTTCGGGCGTCATGGAAGCTAGACATCGAAAGGGTGTTACAGCTGCGCGATTAGTTTATTTATTTTATTATGTAATAAGAGCAGCTAGGGGATAGCAGTCACAACATTTTGGATTTAGGTCCAGATCTGCGAATAAAAAGACCACGGAAAATGCAGTTATCGCTTCGTAAGTTCCCTGCGTCATGGAAGCTAGACATCGAAAGGGTGTTACAGCTGCGCGATTAGTTTATTTATTTTATTATGTAATAAGAGCAGCTAGGGGATAGCAGTCACAACATTTTGGATTTAGGTCCAGATCTGCGAATAAAAAGACCACGGAAAATGCAGTTATCGCTTCAGGGACATTAGAATCCATGTGGAATATTGTGAATTCTCAACATGCCAGGTCATCTTAAATCTCAGGCTTGTTTATCTAGAAAGTTATTACGGTTGATCAGTAAGCGTTTCTTTTTGAAACGAAATTTGCACGTATTAAACAAGCCCAGCAATCGTCCATTTTATGCTTGTCTACTCTGACTGAGTGGTAATTTTCGAGAACTAACCGGGACTTTGAATCGCGTGACATGCGTACCTACAGAGGGCTTCAGGGCTTTTCAGTATGAACTGACCTCATTGACAGGGTAACACTTCTAGTTAAAGCTCTAAATCTGTCCCCATGTGCGAAATTTAATTGTTCCTCTCAGAAAGATAGCACAATGCACGGTTTTTGCACCTAATTCGGCACTTGAGAAGCGGCCAATAGGAGATCACTTTGTGTGAACTGCGGGATCCAAGGATGACGGCGTTTTTATTCTGTCCAGTTGAGAATTATACACATCTTTTATCAGTTGCCTAGAGCCGAATGGTGACATTTTCAACTGGCAGTCAGAAGCTCACAGGCTTGAGGATAAATAACGATTCTTGAGATGCACACCTCTGATGATTCCTAACGAGGGATGAAACATGAATTGAAATTAGAAGTTTCCTCGTAATCTTCAAATCACCCATCGCATCAGTGCACTTAAATGTCTTTGAACAAACTGGCAGTTATGGTGATTTTGGCATCCGCATCCCGGACCACTATCTATTATCTAAACGCCTATATAATGAGCGATAAAGTAGAAAAGCGATTAGCTTGAAAGCAGCAAATCGATATAAGGCGACATACTGTCACCTGTATCATAGCTATTCTTTATTAATAGTGACCGATTTGACCTTACGAGACCACTTAAAGTACTGCATGTGCATACGTGCTTGTCAGCAGATCTCTATTAACCGGCTTAAATGTACACAAACCTTTTAACTAAACCATACGGTTGCTCCGAGACGGTTAGACTTGACTTAGGTCAACAAAATTTTAGTAACTGTGGTGAAGTTTTTATCATATAGTTTCATCGCGTTCAGTCCTGCAAGCAGTGGCAGATTCACAGCGGTATGTACAAGCTCTGCAAAACCTGATCCATCCCCAGACATGCCTAAAATTTTGTTCTCAACGTCTACGAAGTCCCCAATTACTACCTAACACAAGTAGTGAAATGCACTCTTCTGAAACTCAGGTTGGTATTCACTTGGAGCCTCAAACGAACTGCCGCTGAATCTTTTGTTTTGAATATTCTTTACCCGCGTTTCCCCACGCTCGTTTGATGTTCTTACGTTGTCTGATATTCCTGCGTTGATCAATCGGAGGATGCCAGGTTAACCTGTAACTCCATTCGGAATCCTATCACTAATTCCGTATTCATGCAACTTGTGTTCGTTGGCTGTTGTCTACCCCATTAGTGTTCCCTATGGAAAACTTTTGTTATGACATGAAGGTCATCCACTATTTCATACCAGGGTTATCGTGAAGGACTACTCTATCGTTTACAGCTGCAGACAGTTCTTTAAAGCACTGGCTGAACTGCGGCCGCTTGTGTTTGCGAGCGGTACGCAGCCACTACATATCTTGAATTTCTGTTAAGAGATACAGGAAATATGAAGCCTACAAACTTATCAGCAAGTGAAGATATTGACAACGAGGTAAGTCAAAGGTAGGTATGAAACTGTGCATAATACTCACCTGAGGTGTCGCCCTCATTTTTTCGTGGTTTGAGCTCTACAGAATTTTTAGATGTGGTTGTCAGTAACGATTTGGTAGTTAGGTTACGCTGAACAACGAAAACAACAAAAACAACACATTTGATTGCAACGCATTATTGCTTATTTCCCTCACACTCAGTGTGTCTGCTGAACGCAAGTATGGTTTGATTATAGAATCAATGTCAAGCGAATTGAACGAATGAATGTGCGTGTGACGAGCAGGCGACCAGAAGACTTGGATATTACCAACATTATGAATGGCTGTGGTCGGGTGCTACGTGCGTCGGGCTACACTGAAGAGGAAGTCATCCCCAGGTTCCAGTCCATATCACCGGCTTGAGTTTTAAAAATAAGTTGCGGGATCGAGATTTTGCAGAAGAGAGTGACAGACGTTTGCTTGAGGAACTTCCAGGAATCTCAGTCCTCATGGGTTTTAAGAAGTGGTAGTAAACAACAATCTCATAGAGTTACTCGAAATATCTGGCAGTGAAAGGTTAGATTCAATCATGAGAAAGATGGTCACCTATATGAATGGGGTCAGACCAACTGTTAAATTATGGATGACGAAAGACTTCCATTCGCGAAAATAAGACGCCAAACTTACAATGCGGAGCTTAATGCGAAGGCATTCGGTCACTCTTAAAACTACCTCAAAGCTCTGGGTATACTGATCATGTCTCTTTTATTAAATAGAGTGTAATGGCATCTAGGGATTCGGGGATGAACTGTGATACTGGGAAATTAATTAGATCCTTCCGAGAAATTCGTGAAATGTCTATTGCTAATAAATTTCAGTGAGGGTAGAACGGCTGCACAACGTTTCTCGGCGAAGACTAATTCCAGTTACCGGATAAATTCTCTAAATCCTCTCATTACCCACAGACTATGAAATCAATTTGCATCCTTTGTTAATCTCTCATTGGTCAGTCGGCATCTTTACCCCTCCGGGAGAATTCTCAGAAAAATTTTCCAAACGAGAAAGCTCTGAAAAATGTTCCAAAAGGGAACATTTTACCTAATTTTGCCGTCATACATTAGTAAGCGGTTTCATTGAGAAAAATCCGAAGGTACTTGGCATATCGTCCTGTGCAAATGGAAAAGCTCCCAAGCACAAAAACACTTTAACAGACTGATCCACACAGAAACGAGAGCTGATTGGTTAAGGACTTACTAGTGCAGTAAATCATGGTAACATTCTAAACAGTCGCCAGTTTGGTGCAATTCCAGGTTCCCTCACTAAGCCTGCCTTAGAGAAACGCCGCTTCCCCACCTCATTACGGAGTTTCAAGGAAAGGATCATTGAAATTTTATTTTGCACGCAGCACAAAGCGGTCATTCTAGTCTACGAGAATGTGTCGCCGGAAAATACAGAAGTCGGTCCCATTGTCATCGAGACTAGCATCAGCATCATTATCATAGTGGTCGTAGTCGTTATCGAGAGATAACCAGATAAGTGTTGGGCTGTCATGATAACCAGGGGAAGAATAGCTTATTGGGTGCAACAATCAGTCATACATAAAAGTGTAGTAATAAAATGTGAAGGTCAGAAGCACAACCCACATATCCGTTAAAACATGCTGATCAAAATGGCATGCTAATTTGTCCCTAGTAAGACTTCGTAGAATCCGAACAAATTCAGCCATATCAGAGAAGGGATTATTTTCTGAAGGAATAAGTACTCAGACACTTGTGATTAGTGTGTGCAGTTGCAGTCTCACTGGAGAGCAAGAGTTGTTAGGTAGAGAGGATATTGCAATTATACGAGTAATTATGCCCGCCATCACCCGCCATCAGATAAAACAGGATATTCACGTCAGGTAAGAGGACAGATCCCAACGAAATCTGGAGAATTCCGAAGGAACTATTTATCTTAAACTATACAACCGTCAATGATAAGATCCTGTATAAGTTCTCCGTCGTTTGAGCAACTTCACTGCTGCAGGGAATTGACAGTCAGAAAAAATGGATGGTTTTGCTAGTAACTGAAGTATACGGTAGTGTTTTAAATTTATCTATCATCAACAGACATTCCATATCGCTCACAGTATAGAGTTAACCATATGAGTGAGAAAAAATAATCACAAGCAGATGCGCTACAAAACAGGGAACACAGGGTAAATTTATCCTTCTCAATGGCGCTGATCAATAAAAGTTATGGTTTGTGACGAATGGTTGTTATGGCAAAGGGTGTGGCAAGCCCATCAGCTACAAGGATGGAAAACATTTAAACTATATGATCAAAGATGATCACAAACTTGCTGTTCCATATTTTCCAGCTTCCATGAGTATGCCGATTGTTGCGTATTGTTGAATTGTACACGCACAACACCGGTGAAAGGTGTGCCGGGGTGTCTGAAGCTACCTTACAAGTAGTGCATCACATCAGAAGGATATACTTTGCTATCTCGGATATCACACCTACTGAGACGAGAGGTAGTCCCTGTGCAGCAGATTCAGTTGAAAGAGACTCAGTCAAACCTCCACAATAGATCAAGCCACTTCCCAAGGAAGGAGCAGCTGTAAATGAAATGTTGAGAAAAGTGTCAAGACCCATGTAACATACTAATTTCTGGCCTAGTAGGGATAGTTCAGGAGCCGAAACACAGGTCTGAGCAGAGATCCCGGGTTTCTTATTCACCTAAAGGCTATGTTGGCGGTGCTAAAAAGTTGAAGGACACATTAGTTGATTAGACAGTCCAGTTCGGAGTCACATAAAAGCTGTGATGTAAAGGTGTCTGGTGCAAGAATTTCGATTACACACACAACACAGTGCATAAGTTAAAACCAGAAATTGCCCACAACCAAGAACAAGATTTTCACCGGTAGTTGTTTTGCATTTGTCTTGGTTCAGGTTGATCATGCGGTTTACCAGCCAGGCCAGTTCAAAATCTTTTAGATTTTGATGTTCCCTTCGTAAACGATCCGTGTTGACTGCTATCCCAAAGATATGGAGGTGCTGCACATTGTGTAATCGTGTGATTTTTACCTCCTTTAGAAGACTACAGTTGAAAAATCGTCCATTCCTCCAGAAATTTATGGCGTCTTGTTGTAACTTGACCGTTTGGGGAAAGAGAGACAGTTAGACGATTTGGGCAAGTTAGCGCAAATCAACGAAGAAACGTATAGTCGCATAATCAGTGGGGAGAGAATGACAATACAACAACAACAACGACGGTACATATGACGTAGTACTATCCTAGAGTCAGAGCACAGAACATGTTGGTTCTTTACACATCAACAGTCAGTCAACACTATCCGGAGATAGGCATATTAAAAAAACAATTCATTTGGAATTCGAATGTTTCGACCCCATCATTTGTTATCGGGTTGGATTTGTGCTAGCGTCGAATACTTTGATGTGATAAACTACAGTCGAGCTGACGAGGCTATCAGAGCAATTGCATGAATTACTGAGCAGTTTCATCTCGCCTGCCAGACAAGTCACACAGGTCTGAAGGCTTCTATCTATGCTTATTTTGAGGTTTTATCCATCTGAAGCGTAAGACAAAAAATATGTATGCTGATGATGAGTATTGGACGCAACCGTAAAGCTATCTGAAAACAGCGATCACATCTTGTCTAGACGTAGCACACCGGTTATAAGATTGCTGAAAACTGTCCAACAGCTCCCGATGCGTTTCGCCTTTCCTGGGGCTCATCAGGTGGGCGCAGTTCTTGAGTTCCTGTCAGCAGTATGTCCTACTTGAATCCAAATGGGACAGATTTTGGGCAAATACTCTCATTTGCATACGAATTTGGTCTATCATGAAGGAGAGATATAGGTAAACCTCTTTTGGGAACTGAATTTATGTGAAAATCGGAGTATTTTTCGAAACAGTTACATCTCTATTGTCTATATGCCAAAATGACCCCGAGTGAGGTGCACTCATAACTTCTATCGATCGGAACGCTGATGTCACCAAATCGTAAATTTACAAACACTACAAGCAACTTTTGACCAGTTCGCCAGATGCAACAGCTTCGTAGAAAAGTTGTCCGTTTAATGGCCAATTATGGAATTTTCTGTTCGGGAAATCGCAGATGGAAAACAAGCACTCACATCACGACAGGCTTCTTCAGAGCTGCGGTACAGATTGGGGCGGAGACGACTCACGATAACCTCTGGAAATTCAATACAAACATGTATCCGTGTAACTAACACTCTTAGACTGAAACATACCATCTTTGCCATGGTTATCGAACGACTGACTGGGAAGTTTCATTTCGCCCAGGTATATGGCACTGCAACACATGTCACATAGGTAAGTGTAAGGTAATCTGTTCACAGAAATGTCACGTGAACCATCATTTATTCCACGGAGGCTATGAGGTGGCTTCTTTTCGGAAATCTTTTAATGATGTATGATGTCAGTAAGGCGAACAAATTGCTTTCGGTTTCCCGTCCTCAAACCTACATATTTCTCTTGGTTTCATATTTAAGCACTCATAAGCCTTTGTCAGGAGCACTTCTAGTAACACAACGCTGGATGAATATTGTAGCTGCCTCAGTTGTTGCTAAACACCATCTTGAACCGATTTCGGCGGTCTATTCGGACCAAATAGATAACTTGGAACAACAGGTAGAAAACATGCTCTTTGTCGACTGGATGTCGGACAATGACACTTGTGAATGAATAAGCGACATCACCAGAAACTGACATAAGGAACATGCCTTCGTATTCTCTTCTGAAGTTGTCCATACATCCGTTCAGCATCTGCTGTATACCAACAAGTTGCAGTTGTTCAAAACCTGCGTAATTTGATTATGTGAGTACTTGTTCTGCAAGCTCATATTCCGAGGTAAATGCAGCGCGGAGCTTTTTGTACCCAGTTCTAACGTTGGAAGCCATTGCGGAATTTAATAGAGTTAATAAAAATTCCACATACTTTATGATTCTTGTGAGGATTGTTATTTAAAAGTTCTCTGCAAGGATTCGAGCTTCGTACACTTTATCGAACAACTCTGACCGAGCACTTCAAGTTTTCCGCTTAAATCTTTTGACTTAGTATTTAGCATCATTTCGACGTTGGCTCTGGATCGGGCCTCCAAATTCGACCCATTTTGCCATCCATCCTTGAGGTTTCACATAAACTCAGAGTGGAGGTATCGAGTACGTGAACTAATGGAAATACGTGAGTTATAAATTGTCTTCATTTATATGCTTTTCCTATATATTTAGTCAGCTTCAGGTGGCTAGTCGAAATCACCAATCTTTGTGATTTCAGTGCAGTCTTGAACATGCCCAAAATCTGGCTACGAAAAATTATTTTCAGCACGTTAGTCACATCAAGTTACCCTGTTCATTTCGCCTCAGACCACTTAATTGAGTCTTGTAGTGCTTAAATTGTGTTGGACGTATTTACTGACGTATTCAGTTCTAGTAAGGCTCAGATTAATTGCGGCAATACATCCAGGAAGATTCGCCTGGCCTGCTATATAAAATGTTCGATCCTATGATGCTGCAATGATAATAATAATAATATAATAAGGTTATACCATTACATCTGTATAAACATATATATTCAGTGACCAATCTCGAGAACTTCTCTTCAATAAGAATGCACTTTCAGGGTGTCGGTATATCTTAGGTGTAGTTCAGACTACGTATGGTGATTGCTTGCTCGCTTTTCCAGTCTATCAGTACTTTAGTTCCCCTATGGTATTTGACACGGGCATTAAAATGGCCACTTCTGACCTGAAGTCAAACAGTTTGTTCGTTCCAGGGGCATCCCGCAACCGTGCTCTGCAGACGCGGCACGTTTTAAATCCAATCTGTGGTCATTATTAAGTATACGTGACGCAGGGTCTAAGTTAATTTACTCAGCCTTCGTCAGCTTGCCAACCATTAGTGCCGCTAATTCCAACCCGCTTAACGGATCTTCAGGCCCTTCCGGTTCGTCAGTTTGCAGACTATCAGCCATCTGATGATGAAAAATATTCACTGTTGCAAAAGTTACCCGCTGATAATGATAGGCTCAGATTGATCGAACACAAGTGCTTTTCGCCTACTGGTTCTTCCAAGCCAAGATGGGGAGTTTTCCCTTATGGAAAGAGTTAGCAAATAAAAGAAACACATTTAGTGGACTCACTGAAAACGGTCGAGCGGTTTGAGAATGAACGAGAGGCCGTACGGTAGATATATGTGGGTCTTTTATTCCTGCTCACCGATCTCAAAGTTATATCTCGTCGAGATGAATCAACGGGGTCGTACACATCACATTCTCGGATCGTTACCGTTGTTTAATATGGTCAGCCAGCCCTATCATTTATTGGCTTGTGTGTAACCAAGGTTTTGCTAAAGATTGGCATCCGCAATGAATCCGCCACAACCGTAACTGAGCAGAAATTGCTCACTATGTCTGTTCGAGTCTCTGAGTATTACGTAAGGATCTTACTATTTCCGACAGGAAAGATTGTAGCTATAAAGGCTGACTGCCATCTTATCATTAAACGCTCATCTACCAACTACTGATCCATGTTTATCCGAAAAAGTGCAAACAGTTCCAGTCTTTTTCTGGTAAACTAATTTTGAGAGACTAAAACAAACAACTGACACTCCCATTCGGAAATAAAATCATGGAGTACATGATCACCAAGACTTACGTTTAATATGCCCATGGCATTCGAGAAAAAGCAGAAGTAAAACGAAGCTAAGCAACGTGACTCTCATTGCAGTCAATCTGACCTACTGAGCGAGATGACAGAACAAGTGGGCTTTTATCCAAGTTAAACGGGTAAACCAGTTCAAACGAAACGCACCTGTATTTGCGTGCAACTTGTTCATCCGGTCACAGAAATAAAATCATGGCTTAGGTGAAAACGAGCGATTGGACAGTGTTTTTAGTTCTTTGTTAAACAGTATGTTAAGCCATGCTAAGTGCTCGCGAAATCGGTCGTGGGGTGTCCAAGTGATTTTTTAAGCACCTTATGAAAAGTTTCCTTCCGGGAAGCATACTGAGTACAGTTTGACCCAATAACTACTTGTCCAACTTTTCGTGTTTTTAGGTAGATTGTTCGGCAGATTAACTCTGGATGGCCCAGCTAGCTAACCCACGGAGCCGTTGGAAATGGTTCGAGCGCTTAGAAAATTTTGGAGAAGAATACGACTTTCAGGAAAGCCTGCTGGGAAATGCAGAAGTGGTGAATTTGACACGTTTCAGGTATATTGAAGTCATCAAATAGTCTGAGTACTCAAAGCCGGCTAAATCCTTGAGCAAGCAGAGGTTCGTAACGTGAATGGATTTAGTCGAACCTCGCCAAGTTTCACCACTCAAGAAAGAACTGTGCCCGTTTCTGGATGTAGTGAGAATCGGTCATCACCAGCTTTAATCTCACGTCCCTGGAATTAGGCGCCCATAATCTGATATCGGTCTTTGTGTACCTTATAATCACATCAGTTGCAGGCTTTTGTGTGAATTCAGTTAGCGATTTAGAAAATGACAAACCAGTAGCTCATCGTTTTAGCAAATGGAGCTCACAGAAATGGCAAATTTTTAATACTTGGACACTGGAGTATCACAATGAGACCGAACCAACGATGACAGTTACAATATGGACAGTACCACAATGCTTCGCTCTTCCAAAGAAATATCCTTAGAAGAGACAGGATTTTTTCCCATTGTAATTCACCCTTGAGGTAAAAAAAACCTTCCATAAAGGAACTGCGACACCACGAAAAAGATGCATTATATGCGAGTTAACAACCACTTTAAAAGGTTGACGTCACGAATGAACTACTGGATGAGGGTGCCTAAGATCAAGATCAGTACTTTCTAGGCTCCAACAATAATCATTGTTTTCGGTGTCCTAAAATGCAACTAATCGTTCTCAGTTGAGATGGGTCACCTGAAGAAGCACTAATTCCTAATGAATTAGATAACAAGCGTTGGACACCATCAAGGCAGTTCACCACGCTGCGCAACTATGTGTTATGAGAGTAATGCGATTGTGTTGGAACATTGTTAGCTAGGGTGCATCCGTTGAAGACTGATCACGTGGCCCAGTGAGTCAATTGCCAAGCTCGGCGAATAGATCCACAGTCACCTGATCCATTGCCAAAGTATTTGAACTGGGAGAATTCTTTTTGGGCGTTTCATCCTACCATTTTGAAAGCCCCAGGGGCACACAGATGCGAAATAAATATCGGCATCATAATTCATATAGTCACCATTAGTCGACTACTCGCGGTGAAACATACCCGTCGGGAAAACATTTTTGAACTTTTCGGAGGTGTGTTATAAGGGAAAATCTTGTTTGAAACTCGAGTTTCCGAATCTGAATTAAAACGCCGCAACAACTAAAGATGTCCTAAAATAAACTGAGATTTCGAAAAATCTAAATTTCTCAGTGATGAAACATCGCATTTGATAGGAAGGAGAATCAGCGACCACAAAACCTTTGCTTGTGTACTGCAGTAAATAAATGCGGCCTGATATTTTTTTCAGACCCCGGCGACACCTGTACATCCCGGTGTATCAGGTAGGCACAGTTCCCATCATTTGTAAGCCCCTCTTGAACTTAGACTATACCAAACACAGCGGTTTGGTTTTTACGAGAGACTCAAGTGAATCCCGCTTGAAAACCATGTCTATGATATTCTTCAACTGTGTTGTACAAACGCCATCTCACGTTTCAGTTTGTATGATATTCGAGATATCGCAGCATATTTTCTTGGACGAAACTACTGACGAGGTTATTGAAAACAGCTCGACAACCCACGATCGGTTTTACCATTCCACTGCGGATTCATCAGGTGAGCGCAGTACCGCAAGAGGTGCCAAACCGGTCGTGTGCTGTCGAACGGATCGCCGCAAGTAGGTATACGGTTATGCCGACCAGGAAATATACTGAGGTGCCTCAAAAATCGTCCCAGCTGGAGCACGAGGCGGCTTTCACGCAGCACACTCAATCAGAGAATAGCATACACGGATGATTCAGCTGGAATCCAGGTAAGTTTTCTGTTAAAAGCAAACTGCTGTGCTAATTTAACGCGCTTCCTCGCTAAATTCACAAGTAAACCTTCTTAGATTTCTTTTGAGCCATTTCGATACTTTTACAAAGACTTCACAAGAATGCTGTTGAAACCACTCTTTGAAAATATCAGGACACCTTAAATGGCCTAAACAGACCGTGTTCGAGTCAGTCCAGAGCAATCACTTAAAGGACTGGTAGAGTGCCACTGTCTTAAGTGATTCGCTGACTTCGGTTGCTGAGGTTATATTCAACAAAGTTGTGCGTGACTGTGATTACAAGCGGCCTGTAGTATCCTGATAGCCGAAAATAGCGTTCGCATTCAATCTGAACACTGGGTAGTCGGAGTTCTCAGCCGTTGCCCAATTAGCCTAGGACATAATCTTTCTAACATCCCCATGTTTTCTTATCCGGATTTAATCGAGATGAACGGAAACAGATGAGGATATTCTGGCAGACGTAAATGAAAATTAAGATATTTCCCTTCAATCCTCCGACAACACTACATTTTATCAACTGGATACGCTGAGAATAGAACAAAAAATCAGTTTGAGAAAGATCGCGAAGAACTAGTCGCTGCAGAAGGTAATGACATTGACTGCCTAGTGCCGACATCACGGTACGGAAATTCTGGAAAGCATGAAATTCCACAGCCCATTCTATGGTTGATGACAAAGGTGGGTTGCCCGAACAAGCAGTTAACCAGTGTGGACTGAGTAGGTTCGACATAGAAGGTTTGAAACAGAGGGGTCTGTATTGTTGAACCCTGCATACCCGTAATCGGTGCATTAACACCAACAACTTTACACATTTCGTTGACGCCTTCCGATTCCCACTCTGCTCGTACACAGCATAGAGCTGATGCTGTCAGGATGGGAGAGATTTCTTAGTAAAAAGATGACATAAATGGAACACCAACATACTACTTGCCAATGAACAAACCCCGACGCGGTTGGTTAACCAGATACCCACCCATTAATCAGGTTTGAAACAGAGGGGTCTGTATTGTTGAACCCTGCATACCCGTAATCGGTGCATTAACACCAACAACTTTACACATTTCGTTGACGCCTTCCGATTCCCACTCTGCTCGTACACAGCATAGAGCTGATGCTGTCAGGATGGGAGAGATTTCTTAGTAAAAAGATGACATAAATGGAACACCAACATACTACTTGCCAATGAACAAACCCCGACGCGATTGGTTAACCAGATACCCACGAGATGTTGTATATATCCGAACGTTTAATCAAGATGACTAGCTCCGTTAGGGGAACGGTAGGTACAACATACTCAACAACGGCAATAGGCACAATAGATTTAATAGTAATAGTAATAATTGTACAACCCTTATCCCTTTCAATTAAAAAAGCAGTCAGATATGCAGGGATTTAGAGAGCCAGGCATACGATGTTAGTGTAGTATAAATGGAACTAATAAATTAAAAGTAATCTATTACATTCTGTTACACATGTGGCAGTGACCACGTGCAAAAGAAACAATATACCGAGCCGATCAAACTGTACATAATGACTCGGATTGGTGGTGTGCATAAGCCAGGTATCGGCAGTTGAAGGCCGAGATAACTGTAGAAAATGCGTGTAAACAGCAACAGCCGAATTTCAGTTTCTTGTTTTGCAATAGTAACTCGACCGACAGAAAAACAGGAAAAAATTAACGACTACAGCAAGGATAAGAAACTACCTTGAGATACGAGGGGAAGGGTAACGGAATATCGTGGAAATGCTCGCCTCGTTCTTCAAATGTAGAAAAAAAGGTGGATACAAGATGTGGGGAAATACAGTAGAGCAGGAGGATAAGGAGTTTCTGCAAGGTGGGACGCACGCACGTGAACGGTTAGTGGACAGCCCTCACTGACGTAAAGTGAGTGCCAAAAATACGTGTAAATCATGAATGGTATTACACATGCGTGTGCAATTAGAAACTCTAGTATCAAATCACAAAATACGGGAGCAATGTACAGCAGATGGTGGAGAACGACAACAAACCCATTCCCCCCGACAAATAGTATATACAGCCCGGCTCCAAGCAAATTTCGTAATACGCAGCAATGACACTGCATGGGAGGATAGAGGGTGAATGGACGAAACTGGTTTGTATAAAAAGTATGCACACACGGGACGAAAAACAGCAATGACACCAACAAAAATAACATAAGCAACAACGAGCAGAATATCCACAATGACGACGAGCTAATGTTTCGATGCAGTGGTACCGTCCTGGACTGGTCAGCCCAGATCACCTGAGCAGTTGGGCGGACGATCACACGTTCGTCTTCGCAAGAGAGGCAACCGGCAGTTCAGTTCGATCTAACAGAGGACAACGTACATGTAAAACAGAAGCCCACTATACGGGGCAAAAAACAGTGCAAATGTGCTTTTTTTTACCAAAAAGAAGTGTGAGGGGAAGATATGCACATGGGTACACGTTAAACGCCTAGGGGTATATGGAGAAAAAGAGCATCACATGTTCTGCGCGTCTAGATCGACGTTGTCTATGATAGGTATTCGTAGCGAAGGATAACTGACAGAGCTCCGGTGAGGGGAATAAGGATGCTGGTACTGATTCGGCGTGGGGGCTGGACCGCGCATCGTCGACTGGTACTGAGGTATACTGACACGAGAAGGATAGTCCATCGGTGGGAACACACGGCACTGAAGGAAAGGCCTTTTGCGTCCAAGCATGGGGTCGTTTCGCGTACAAATCATCAGACACTGAGCTATGATGGAACATGCATCATTTGTTCGAAGACCACCCTCGTTCGGTGAGCAGCCCATGAGCAACTCAGAAAGCAGTGGAAGCTCCGATTTTAGCCACCTAAAATAGGCATAAAGAGTAGTGAGGCACGTGACATAAACACTTCAGACACAGACTACTGAATGGTCTGTGAAGTAATAAAACGACAAAGGGCGTTGAAAATGCCTGTGAGAAATTAAAGTTTGAGTTGAAGTACCCGGTAATGGATCAAATATGAGTTTGACTTCGAACGTAACCATATGGAAGATACAAAAAGATCTGCATCCCACAAAAACAGCAGTCGCGGAACGATCGTGAGTGAGAGATATTGAAACATGGTCCCCACAGCCCTTCATATTGGTCGGTTTTTCATCCAGTACGAACCATATTACCATGATTATTTCATGCAAACAAAACAGGAGTGCCGGATTCTGGTGCCACTGTCAACAGAGCTAGGCAGTAGTAAGGACTTTTGACCGTAACCAGGGTTTGCGCCCTAGACATCTGGCACGCGGGTTAAATGGCTTTAACCTATGATCATTCAGCCAGTATGGAGCTCCCCACTGGTGGGAGCCTTCTGCAGCCATCATATCAAGGAAGCAGCAGTTGTTCACAATATAAATCCCTAATAATTGAAAAACTCCATCACTCGCGCACTGGTTTACAACTCTAGACAGCATTTTCTTCGAGCTTTACCACCATGCCTATTTAAATCAGTGGTGATAGCCCGCTCAACGTCTCGCACCTTTCCACTGATACGAACCTTGACATAGGTAACATACAAGGTGTCGCAAAAAACTGGATCAACGGGTTGGTACTGGATGGAGCCGAGCCAACCAGTTCAGCACTTGTGAAAGGAACCAGGTACTTGCCTACCAGCGTGTATTCTAAGCTTCTAGAGAACCATCACAGGCGGCAGTGAGTGAATATAGAGAACTGATCATGTCCACGAACTTGTAGGGTATCCACTGTTGAGCAAGCGTGCGTCGAAGAACTGATTGATCAACAGAATAGGACGCATCCCTGAAGCCAAGGGATACCAACTGTGGACCCGAAATCGGAGTACAGTAAGCTTAACGTGCTGCACAAAGACATTGTAAATCAGAATCTCAGTATCATACAATAGAATTCTTGTGATGCTCAGTACACAAAAGCCGTAGTCCTATTCGTAAGACCACGCGAGTAACCGAGTGACACTGGACAGGCAAGCATAAAATAGTGTCGGCGATGTACTGAATTGCATTTTACTGACTTACGTTCTGGCTTCCTCCAAGTAAGTGACAAAATTACGGAGAACAAGTGCCGCGCTGACCCGCAAATGTTTTGTTACCGGGCCCTCTCGCGGTGGCAGCAGCTGAGGAGGAAGAGGAGGTGGTGGCGGGAACGGAGGGCGACAATGTGGATTGGCTGACATAAAGTGGTGTTGAGCTGTCCACAAGTCATGCTGCATTTGTCGCATTTCTATGGAGCGAATGATTGACCAAGCGCTCTGATCACCAGGAGTGCCCGGATCGTTTGGGGCGGTGGTGTGCATGTGATGCAGATTAACTGTAGACGAGGGACAACTTGAGGCTGGAGATGGGATGCGCTTGATTCCGTGAGAATCACTGACGGAAGGAGGTGAGACACGCTCAGGTTGCATGTCTAGTGCAGTGGTGCAATGCGCATCCAACACATGTGTAAGTAATGCGAAAGGTGCGCGCGCCAAAGATGCTGATTTGCAGTCTCGCCATCGACAGCACCGACGAACTGCTGTCGGTGAGGACTTGGTGAGCAAGTCACCCATTAAGTGGGAGACGTATACGTGCGTTGAGACCTAAAAAAGTGAATGGATACAACAAATTCATGGATGAAATAATGTTATGTGGTTCCAGATTAAAGAATGACTAATAGCTATACTACTGTGTCCTCGCCTATTAACTTATTCAATTAAGGTACAACCAAATCTTACCTCTGATTCATTACCTAACCAAATAAAGTTAACTAACTGATGATGCCTTGTAAAAAGGAATAACACTCACAATTGTACCATGCGCACAGAGATGAATTTAATCATTTAAAGGCTCTTTGATAGTGAACGAACAAGCTGCGTTAACCATCACCAATCGAGTGTTATTAAAGCACAACAACTCTTGTCCCTTTTTTCTGTCCTTCCGCACCTGAGTCTCTATATCTCTCCGCAGAACATACGAATGCTTGACGGAATGCTGCCGCGCATCACTTGATCGTTTGGCTGTCACGCGACTTCTGATCGAAATTTAGCCCACCAAAGCTCATTTTCCCTGACCGGAGGGTAGTATTCTTCGCTTAATTTGCATGGACCTTTTGGGCTGCTCCTTTTGCACAGTACGAGGGTTGCGTGCTTGAGAGCCCAGATGCTTAAGACGAGGGGTTAAAAAAGCCACAGCGTATGCCACCTCAATTTCTAAGAGTATATTGTCCGGAACCAACTCATTACTCAAGATAGATAATCACAATCAAGACATTAGAAGAAACAGTGAGCAAGGAAATCAACCCGGTTTAGAGGGATTGGTCACCAAAAGGCAATTAAGGGTCAAAAGCGTCTTGTGCAAGTAACAACCGGACGGAGTGAAATCATGATTTTGGAATCGACTACTAAACAGCGAGGTTATACCGTAAAGACTGACAGGACAGACCTAAGGTACCGCAGCTACTACTAGGTAAGTGGGGCCCAAATACAATTTGCAATATCGAGCACATCAAAACAGAGTCTAGTGGGCTAATAATGGGTTTGCTTTACGGATTCAAAGAGATACCCAGCCATCGTTGCCTACGCATACAGCCTAATGCTATGAGCGTTTTATGCTAACAGTCTTCTCGCGGACTCTGGTGTAAAACAGCACTGCTTGCTGTCAAAGTTTGTGTACTGGGATCAAAAGTACTTCTGCAAAACGAGAAAAATGACCCAAAGAAAGGACGGACGGAGTGGTTTAAACGCTAAGACATGCTGGGTAACCTGGGTGTCACGCCTTAGAAATTTCTTACGAGCTGCTGTACCACACCATTAACAGCAGGTGCACATTTCAAGGACTTGGCAAAACCACGCGAAGTTTTGTTAAAACTATTAAAAAGTTATACTCTATTTTGGACTTCCGCCAATCGATACAATTGAACACAGTATGCAGTGTGTTCAGTCATAAGGCAGGTCGTTTCATCATAGAGCACCACTTCAAAGTGGGTAGCACAAGCTGGGCATGACATTCCGATTCAGTAATGTACCTTGGTGAGCTAAGATACCAAACAACTCGTACTTTTTCCCGGCAGTGTGAACCCGAAGATAACTTCCGGTATTTCCAAAAAGACAAATGTACGAAAAAAGTCAGGCTAGCGCAAGTCGCAGACAAACAAATTATGCTTTCAGGCAAGCTGAACATAAAATTATCGTTGGACCGGACCACCTATCGTTCAGAAGCTTGCAGGTCTGTGGTTCGAAAGATAGGTGTTCTTCTTGAAACAGTTTTCAGCACAGACTGATATTACCGGGGGAATGAGATTTACAATATGGACTCAGCAGGTCAAGCGAGTGTCTGATAGGTAATGGAATAGTAACAGGGCAATGGAGCAATCGAGTCACGTTGGTTTGTGAAAGGGTCAGCTGCTGTCGAAAGAGAAAATGAATTCCAAAGGAGTGCAAATAGCATTCTCCTGATTCAGATAAGAGGCCAAGCCAAAATTGTGGAGGTTTTACTGATAGTGTGATCTGGTCTTGTCTTCCAATAGAGTCTAGAAGGCAGTGATTCGAATGAGCTGGGAACACGATTCAGGTGATGGACTAAACGCTTCAAGTGAGTTGCTATCTTCATTCAGGGATGGGTGCTACGCTTACATACATCTGAGTTCTAGATCATCAAATACGGTTCAAAAAATCTTAGCGTGAATAAGGGAGCTTGTTTAGTCAAACATGTTCCCGACAACTTTAAACGCTAGCGGTCACCGTTTCCAAGCATATGCATATTTCACCAAACATGCTGTGGAGGATAAACAAGGTTGTGCCATTCACTGTTACCAGTTTGATGACCTGCTGCAACGAACGTGCGGTAACACGGGCCGTACAATTCGTAGGCCACCTGCTTTGCAACTGCTATCGGTGAAAGGAAGAAAGCCTTCGCTGCGGAGTTATTTATTCGGAAATGCCCACTGACCGGTTACAGACCATTGAACAAGGAAGCAAAACTCTAATCTGCATCTTAGTTACAAAAACTGGACACAGATCTTCTCCCGAACGAGTCTTCCTGGAGATTCATTGCCTCCAATCATTCGTCGGTCAAATAAAAGCAAATGTTACAAAGTGGCCCCGCGAATTCCACAACAAAATTCCATTATTCAATCGACGCAAAGCGAAATTCTACGAACAACACACCGGCACATCCTGACAGGAACGTTGATAACTAAACTACAGGCTTTACGAAGGGCTCGTAAACTTTACAATATATAGCTGGCCGCACGCGAAGGCGAACGGTTCCAGGACCCAATAAAACAACAGGTGCAATAAATGATGCTTTTTGTTGAAACTGTCTGGATAAGGCATTTCTACGGTGTGGAAGAGCAGCATCTATTTGTTTGAAAACTGTCCCGAGGTGTGAATGAGTTACTCAACGTCGGGCACACCTACCTGAGTTACCCACAATAAACACCAAAAAGTTTACAGCATCAGAACTTACACACGAAATTTCTGAAAGTGCTAGGTGTGTTCAATCGCATTCCACATAGACGATAATCTGTTTCAACATTGGGGCCCTTGCAAACCGCACACATACAGAGATTTCCCCTTTAGTAGTGATACGTGAATTGATGCATGCCATGAGTATTCAGCTGATTGATATCTAGCAGCTTACTTCACCTTCCAACACCGATAAACCACTGAAATCGTTACTTGCATAAGAACTGAATACCGAGTGCCTATTCCCCACCAATAATTCAAAATCCTTGCTTCGAGTGCATTATGAAGAGATCGCGCAACCACAATATGAGCTACAGATATTCTGTTGAATTTCAACTACTTTACTCTAAAGGACCGGTAATTATCCCTCTCAAAATGTGACGGCCTAGAAGTTCTGATGAAGCTGTGAACAGAGAACAGTTTGTCTATTCCAACGTCGAAGGCTGTCTGCAGTTCAGTGAAGTACCTTCCTGATTTCCTGCTTGATCAGCAAACGACTTCGTCCATTGTCATCTTGAATGTCTCGGTTCCTTACATCCAAGAATATGCTGTGTAGTGGCTGATGCCGCTTGCCTCTATTGAGACTTGCAAGACACCACTGTTCTGCACAAAGCGATGATGCTCTCACGAATATCTGCCTCAAATTTTCTCTAATTTCCTAAGTGTCAGTCGACACAACAGTATGAAAGGTATAATAACGGCTCAACTGCAGCATCCTTTCGGTGCTTAGGTGCGATGCTACCCGAAAGGAGCACGAAGGCAGAGATACTGCCAAGTTGCCCAAGACTAGACAGGAGCAGTCGAGATGCAGAGGTCGGGTTGGAACCATGGACCTTCCGATCAGTAAGTTCGCAACTTAACCAGTCACTTCGAGTTCAACATCATCAAGAAGGAAATTACCTACCATGCAGGTTAGAAAACGGCTAAAGTGCATCCTCTCAATTAAGACCGAATAGCTCGACTCGTCGCCTGGTGCGGGAACTGTGCAACGAGCATTGCTGCGACTGGTGAATGTTGGTTGGAGCGTGTTGGGTGTCTAGACTAATTAGGTAAGTACATTATGGCTGAATAAAAGCGCCATTGTATTCCGTCTCCTCTTATTATGAACCCACTGCTTAAGACCAGCTGCGTCGCTCGAACGCATTCGGCCCAGTTGGTTAATATTTAAAATACTTGATGATGACATCATCAGCACAATGAAACACTGCGATTTCTTGAGTAATTTTGACAAAAGTTTGGAGAAATTCAGAGAAGGCGAATTTATACACCATGTTGGTTAATGAAGCAACCTTAGGAGACTGGTATGGCTTGATTCTGAATACAGTGTTTCCACCCGGAAGAGCCCTGACCTGTCCCCTAAAGATAACGATTAAAAAGCACATGAATGCACAACAGCTGACAGCTTCGGTATACCCATAAAGACTGAGATTCGGTTTTGCGTCGTAGTCTAATTTAGGAGAATGTCACGAACAGGTGGGGCCATCATATTTTGAGTGAACCACCCCAAAAGTGATTATTGCAGTTCTGAGACTAAACAGCATTTATTCTCACAATAACCAGGAATTAATGGGCAGTGTGCACTGACGAAACATGAAATAAAACAAAACATACCTCATGCTTCTCGGCAAAGGAACTTGAACAAGTCTCCCACGCACATATGTATTTTGGCGATCGATAAGCCAAGCTGGAATGCTCGTCTGGGTTGCTTGGTGTTGTCAAGTGACCGTTACCCTTCGACTGGGTTAAAATGCTATCACTATGAGATGGAGTTCGCTCAGCAGCTGAGGACAAGGGCACTGTCAAGGCGACATTTGTCCGAGTGGTGGGGCACCATGTTGGCTTCCAGGCTGGACCCAATACCGAATTAGGCAATGGGTCCATTTGAAGAGGAAGAGGTTTTAACGGACTGGTATTTTTCTGATTCTCATTGCTTGTGGAAGTAGCAGGAGCTTCTTTGGAGGTCGAATGAGTCGTATCACGTCGGCGCTTTAATTGTAACCAACGACTTCGAATCCCAAGGCGGCGCCGACGCTTCAGTAAACGATGGTACCTTCTAACAGCTGGTCGCTGATTGGGTGGCGATGACTCATTTTCACTATTATCGCTGCCACTGTTGCCACTGCTTGGGTCACTATCACTGCTGACGGTCCCATTTACCAGCCGATCAGGAGAACACGGGTGAGCGGCACACGGCTTGTCAGCCGGATCTTCTAAGTGTCCATTCATTATTGGTTCCTTCATAGATGCAGCGCTTCTTGTCTTCCTGCGCACGTCCTCCAAACCATTGTTCTATAAGGAAGCCAGATAGGTAACCTTATCACCGCACTGCACCAGGTGTTATCCACCCAGAAAGTATGAGATTTTATTCACAGCTTAGAAGGTAAATTAAGTGAATGGTCCAAAATTAGATGACGCTGCACAGAAGATTGCTCCCAATGACGAAATCTAATTAATGAAAGGGAGCCCCTATAAACTGGGATGAGGAATGATGCGAATAAACGTGGTGCCCTCACCGACTAGTTTAGCACTTCACACTTGAGTAAAAGAGGCGTAGGTTAAAGGATACTAAGTAAACGTAGGCTGAATTTGAACCAAAAGGCAGCGTAACGCTTATAACCATAAACAGATAGATGGAATGACGCACCGCAAAATTGGGTCATCTTGATCGTGACGGGCTACATAGATGTCCACCATAAGACGTGTGACTGATGTATTATCCATGTCCCAAAAAAGAACTGGTAAGGTTCAGTGAGGCTATTCTGAAAGTTTAACTGTTGAGTCACACCGAAAAAAACGACAGGTTCCAAACCAGAGTGGCCTCGAGACATGTCGCAAGTTGTGTAAGGATCACAGTGTGATTAAGGAGTATGTAGCTATTCATCATTAATAAGCATCAGCATTATACCGATACCCGCGCCGCAGACACTAAATTTATTGTGGTGAGGAGAAAGGCATTTGCTCACCTTGGGATCACACATGGTATCTCCCCGCTTGTCATCAAACCCATTTCTCAAGCAGTCTGACATATCCATTGAGCTCTTCTTGAGTGATTTCATCTTATCGTCAATAGCATCCACAGCTGCTTGCAATAGACCCGGTTTGAGACCATTGACCTGATAGCCGGATGGAGAGGACAATTTGTCTGACGTTGGTGTCGATAGTTTAGGGTCCGGTTCGGAAATGTCTGATACATCGTCCTCCAACTTTCCTTCCTTACCATTGAAGAGCGTGTTAGCATCAAGCTGCCCTTCGGCTTCGTCCGGTTTTAGCCGTTGCTTGGATGCTTCAAGACTGGCAAGCGGTGGTGAGTGCTTATAACCATCGTTGGAACTAGATGATGCGGATTCCGTTTTGATGGTTTCTGAAGTTGTCGAACAAACCATTAGGTCCACAGCCACAACTTCGGGTGCGTGTTCACCTGTTTGATCGGAAACAGATTCTGCGAGAAGAGCGAGTGGTGAGATTTCCCGTTAGTTAGTGAGGAGAACCTTACTAAACGTTACCTTAAAAACACGATATGAAGGTCCCACAAGTAACTGGTAAGAAAACAAACTCACCGGACTGTAGCACTTCTTGGTTTGAATGGAAGTAGGGACGGTCGCCCGACGACTCTTCCTGTTTTTGTTGTGGATTAGTTGAAGGGAGATTGGGCAAATAGCTTCGAGGAGAATGATTTGGTGTTTTCGAGTTTGGAGATGAGGGTGACATTAAACTCCGTGACTGGGATAATTTCGACGAACGTCGAAGAGCTGAAGGGGGAGGCAGTGAAGGTGGAGGCATCTGCAATCTATCAGTCAGTTCTGACAGACTTGGAGGAGGGCTAGTGTTCGTAGAAGTTTTGATGGGAGGTGAAGTAAATGTGGCTGGGGAATAATTCACAGTACACAGTGTTGTGGAAGTGGGTGCCGCCAATGCGGGTATGGTAGGTAGAGCCGTCGAAGGGGACGCCAATAAAGTAATCAGTCCCGTACAGTTTATGCTGGCGTTTGGAGCTCGGTGGTTTGCGGTAACATGATTAGGTGGTGGAATGCAAGGCTCCGGTTCGCATGCAGTCGGAGGATGTCGAATATTAGTTCGCGCAGGCATTATAGGACGCGGCTGTAGAGGACGGTTCGGAGACATCTGTACGTTCGGTTTGATCAAATGTAAAGGAGGAGTTGCCGGTCGCCGCTGTCCAACCGAAAAATAGTACGGTGGAGGCTGGTGGCGTTGGATGGTCCACTCGGCAGATTGGTTCTGAACACGAACAGTTGAACTAGGACGGACTGGCTGGTGCGAATAAGGAGTATTTGAAGATGTCAGGACAATAGGTGGTGCTCGTTGCATCAGCTGGAAGAAAGGATGACAGTAAAATAAACATTTGTTTAACAGTTCCCCAGTTGTAGGCTGCGCGACAGATGCACATGCACGCACCTGTGTTAATGGGCCATTCTAAAATGGTCTACCGAGTCCAGAACGAAGCATACCAAACAATTAGAAGTGCGGCTGTAGTGTTGATAACTTTGAGCCAAACGTACCAAAAACGGCTGAGATACTACCTGCATATGTAGTTCACTGTGCATTCAATTAGGCATATAAGTTGCAAAAGGTGCCACCGGAGTTTGAAACGCTTCGGTTCAGGTAATGCATTTCACTGAACTCTTCGGTCAGTTCGAAACTATCAAGACTACCGCCTGCTGTCGATATCCATCGTGAGAAGACTACTGGGTAAGGTTCACATACTCGTTCAACATAGAAATGAATTCCGAGGAAGTATGCATTATTTTCTTTACTACGAGTCATTGGCCGGCTGATCCAGGAAGCCACATGTTCCAAGCAGTTCTGCATGCAAAACGGTCGATAGAGATAAACACAGTGTGCCTAGTGGGAACGGTATACATAATTAAAACAAACTCAGTGAGCCAAGCAAAAAACAACTGAAGACAACAGTAATATGCTCACTTTGATCCGATGTAGAGACTGGGAGCCCATCGCCTGTCCTTCGAGTGTCAATAAAGCAAGCAATGGTTGTAGCAGAACCAGTGGTAATGTGTTTGGTGCTGAGCTGGTCCCTTGGGCACAAGCTTGCCACGCGAAGGCACATGCGTACGTGCCCAAATTTGTGAGACAACGAAGCGCCTCCAAAGTAGAACATACCACATTCAAGTCTGGTAGACAAATCAGTTGGGCCAGACGAGGCCATATGGCTGAGGGTAGGCCGTTTAATAGGCTTGCTTCGTTGGCCCTGTTTGGGACAGTAGCCAAATTGGCCAGGAAATTAAGCCCTAAAATGGAGGAGAAAGAGGACGAGAAGAGGTTCGGAGGACAATATAGTACTCAGGCAGGATATCCGTCACTTGAGGACATATCACGGAATAACAGACGAAAACAACTGTGTTAGTTGAAAAAAGGGAGAAGCAGGAAGGAAGCAAGATACCAGGTTACGACCATACAGTGAATAAGAGGTTTGTTCCTAATATTCGTTAGTCAGGTGTACTCAAGATTGCGCACGGAAAGAGTAAAACATAAAAAAGAATGGTACATTGTCACAGACCTTCAAAATAAGCTTCAAAGAGTGAAAACAGTACCGTTCTTCATGTGTATTTTCTATAAATAGTACTAATTCTGCTATCATTATTCTGGAGTGGTGTAAACAGAGCAGGAGATTCTATACACTGTGAATCGATCTCAATGCACAGGAACAGCAGAAAACAAACAACGCGCTACTGACCAAATACTAATTTACAAATTTCAATGGTGTTAACGAAAGCCTCACATGGATCTCTCGTTTATGACATTCTTCATTGGAGCTTCACGTTCACACCATAGTGATTTGCAAATGGGTATATTCGGTCAGTTGCGTGAAATTTGGTGTCCAATTAGAATACATGGTTGACGGAAACTCGGGGACTATGCCTATCTGATGAGCTATAAGAGGGGGCGAAACCTGTCGAGGACCGTCGAAGAGGTCTCAACAACCTTGTGAGTGGTTCCTTTTGAGAAGATACAAGTGTTTTTGAGTGAAGTGACTAAGGTCATCCCGTCTCCTGGCAGTGCTTTGCATGCCAACATGTCACTTACAATCCAGAAAGTACTATAGGTTGGGGAGCGTTTTGCTTATCGTGATGTACGGCAGAGAGGCATCAGTGTCATGCTGTTGACAATGACGCCTAACCATCGATCCTCAGCATGTGCACATGTTTTGGCTGAGAGTAATTTTATTCCGAAAATATTTATTGTTCGCTGACTATTCGTCTTCTATGGCTACAAAGCACCTCGTCCGTACCGACTAAATGGGGCTGATAAGTGCACAAGACCCAGGCTATAACAAATCACTGACAAAGAAAATTCTCCACGTATATCCGTTTGCGACTAACCCATGTTACCACATTTTTCACTGGAAGTTTGCTGAGCCAGACAAACCACCAGAGACTGTGAACTTGTTCGGAGCACCACTCTTGAAATGTGTCCCCAACGAAATAAAAACGGAAGCATGATAATAAGGTTCACTGATGTACAAATTGTGAGACTTCCAGGATGGGGTCCCCATGACCCCGTCTGTGCTTGGCTGGAGACGTTGCAAGAAATGGCGGCTAATCGATGTCAGTAGCGTTCGTGCTGTCAGTTTCTTTCCAGATTGTCTGATTGACCGGTTGGAGGTGTAGGCACCTCAGTATGCTTGACATAGGCCAGCATTAGGTCCCCTCTCTCCCCACTCTTTTTCTCTCCTTTTCACTGTAGGGCTTTTAATACAATTATATATCACATCAACAGACAGTGACGCTTTAGGAGCCATCTGATAGTTATTTGAGTGGAAACGTATTATGAACATGCGGCTGATCAGTTCTCAGGGAGGGGTGTTGTTCTCTGCATTAAGACCTATAGACAGCACCTTATATGGAACTTTTCCCTTATGTCAGTCACCCCTCATAAGAAAAACCAGTATATAAATATGAGAACACCGTTTTTATCCCAGTAATTCCCGGTCATTATTTAGAGCATCCAAGCCCTGAAAAGTGCCAAGAGGATGCACTCTGGTGTTCAGTCGGCTCCATCGGCTAGACTACGGGAAGACGAAGTGCCGACAACCGTATTCCGAAACAAAGATTCTATGATTAATTGAGGAAGGGAGCTCTAACCGGCAGATGGCCAAAGATTTCACGATTGTGCTAGCCTTCGGTTAGGATTGAAAAAAATTGACCTGAATCTCAAATTACACGAAAACAAGATCTGACAGTGTTGTCCGGCAAACTGTTACTTATTTAGGTCTGAATAGCTTCGGCGCAGAGTGCACTTTAATGCCCAAACAGGTCACTCGAATGCAAACGCAGCAACATGATGCCGGGGAGATCGCGGATACAGACTTGAGAGAAGCCGGACTCATCAGCAACCATGGAAGCATCAGTGAGTTACCCAGGTTCAGTTCACTCAACACAAGCTGAATTCACGTCATAATACTAGGTGAGAACCAGTTGTCGTCTTATGATCGATCTATCATTCGCTCAGCGTACCTAAATGGCACCGCAGAGGGCATTACCGAGAACGCTGTAATCTAGCGGAACTGACGAATGTCATTGACGATGTCATTGTATTGAGGCGAAAGAACAGACACCTATGCTCAAGATTACGCCAACATGCCAACTGATGAACCTCAAGAGGTATGTATACGATCGTCACCAATCCTATTCCGTCGCCTACACGTAGTAAGATCTTCAGTCCCATACAGGCAATCTACCGGAGTTCCCTTGCCGCATGAACGTGTTCCAACGGTTAACAAGTGACCATGGAAACAACTTGTCTAAGTCTGCGAAAACGGTTGAATTCTCGAATTTATGTGGTGCACAGAGCTCCTCAATGCGATCAGCGGTAGGTAACCAATCCCGGAAACCATATATGAGACATTTCTCAAAACTACTCAGCCTGCCGCAGGAGATAGTCTACATAAAACACAACTTTCAGCGGAAGTGCCTGAACCAGTTGACTGTATTACAGAAACGAAACTAATATAATCCTCCCGTACAGTGTTCTTATGTATTAATGGAGTGAATTCCGCTATTCGTCAACTACTACAAATCTGCACCAGGTATACAACCAAAGACAGCAAGAAAATATGAATTTTTCACTGTTTCGAAAGTACCTGAACTTGATCAATGAAGTTAATTCAAGGAGAAGGTCAACTGTTTACTGAATACACTATATGAATAGTTCTGTCGGATTGCAGAATGGTCATCAACTTCAGAAGAAATAGGAAGAAACCTGTGGGAGCTGTGGTCTCCTTCCAAATGTTCGGGAGCTGATCATAACTCGTTGATTAGGAGTAAATGATAAAACAATACAAAAGGGTATAAATGTGAATCCAATGAAAAAGAACTCACCTCCAATCAGACTCATTCGATCCGGACTGTCCATGATGCAACGACTGATGAACGTCAGGGTTAGGTCCCCTAGGTGGCATCCTTCGTGCACCAAGGGAGTCCACTCCAATGGGCAATTGATTGACCAGGAATATGGTGGTGGATCCAAGGGGAACCGTAAACTGGATAAGATCTGAAGACCGAGTTGTCTAACACCGGAGTGCTCCGCATAGGCACAAAGGAATGCAAAACGAACAGCCGTGGGACTTGCGGCAATAAAGCGAGCATTCTCACGCCAGGTAGAGAGCGGGGTGCAGCACGGTGAAAGGCTACGTGGGTTGTACACATCATACGTGGCCTCATCATCATCATCCTCAGCAGAGTGGTGATGATGATGGTTACCGGTCGGTTCACCGCCCGGTGGAGCTGTGATCAAATTGACTAACACAGTGGCAACAAGCAAAACCCTAGATGCTTCCAAGGTTTCTTCGGCCGCTGCCTGCAAGGTACAAGGGCTATCGATTTTACATGGATACTGCATCACGGGGGCGAATAAGGTGGTCAGCGTGGAGGATGGTCCTTCGTCTGATTTATCAATATCTAGCGTGATAAAAGGTACAAAGGGATGAAGGATAAAAATTAGTTGACGCAAAAACGAACGAATGACACACAGCGTCAAAATCAGAAGGAAAAGCTGAGTAAGTCGATGGGCTTGAAAAGTGAGATCCTATATCAGGGTCACCTTCACAAACGATGGACACGAAACCAGGAAGGCTCCATTTGGTCTCGTAACCTTATTCTCTAGCTGGTTGCTTTCTTCGTTATCTTAACCGCTGATGTGTGGAGTAACAAAAGAAAATTCAACATGCGACACAGAGGGCGAAAAGCACTCGAGCTATCGTAGAATTGGCACTTCGGGTTCAATCGTTTATACTCAGCAAGAGCATGATTCCGAAGATCGACTACAACTTCATATTTACTGTAGATAAACCCCTGAATTTCGTTATCATATTTTTGTTGAATTCTAGCGCAACTATCGTTGACGCTGTCACCTGGACTTAAAGCATATTTGCAGGTTGGCGTGATGTCTTGCTTTACTACTACATATCCTCGATATTTGGAAGCAACGGCGAGGCTATCCTTAGTCCCAAGTCCACAGTGCGAGTTGGAGTTTGAGTCACCCGCTTCATATTGCTGCCTTACTTAGTCTAGTGGTACAGCGGCGACTTAATGTCATTTGACTGTTGACCAAAACCATGTCCTGCTGCAGGATATCAGTAAGGTCAGTCCCATGTACAGCAGAGCCAACCTAACTCCTACAACTGGCATTCTGGGAATGTTGGAAGTAATCCATAGATACAAGTGACTTGTTCAGAGAGGAAAAAATCTCAGCCGATCACGGATCGGGTTACGTAAACAGAGACTGAATGAGGAGAGGTGCTCATACACAGCCTTGAGCAACCACACTGTTGACAAGCTACTTCTGATCAAATGCTGTCGTGTTTACCGACCAAGCATAAAAGTTAACTTCGAATCACCTCAGAAATTCTTGAGATGTACACTGCTGAATATTTCCAACAGGGATTTACATAGTTTCCCGGCTTTTCTGATTGAAATCACTTCCAGGACAGAGTCTTAACTAAAACCACACTGCCTACAAATATCCGGTGGCTGTTATGCATCAACGAAAATTTCAAATTAGTGTTTGGATACGCTGTAATCGTACTTCAACCGACATGTGATACCGTCCCAAGAATGTTTCCATTCTGCGACAATGTCTCAGTGAGTGAAAACTAAACCAAAGCGTTTATCAGTCATAAAACACGCGTACAGTCCGCAAGTTCGGAAACGTATTTATTAACTACGGAACCTACTGGTGCAAAAAAATTACATAAAGTTATGTAGTGTGAAGGCAATCACCGATTTTATATGGTCAGATTGTCTCTATCGCTTTGGTACTTCTACTCCCTGTACACCACAACGTCCGGGATTGGGGTACAATGAACACCGCGACTTCAATTAGTGTTCGAAAAACCATAATTCCATAACGTGAATATTTTCACTGCTATCTTGCATGGAATAATGAATAGTTGTGAACTGCAATTCAGGTGAATATATTCAGAACTAATGAATACTACGCCCGTAAATCCACGTTCGGTGGATGTTCGATCAGGGGGACGGATTCCGACCAAGGATTTTCAGGCTAGCGAATGCAACTGGTCTCACCTGTTAACAGTGAAAAACGGCTTCGATTGCCTACATGAAACGGATAGAAATAACGATTCATCCATCACAAATGGAAACAGCAGAAGACATCAACGAAAAGGGACGGGATTATCCTTAACACCCTAGCAGTAAAAACTAAAAAGAGCGTACATACAGTCGCCTTTTATATGCTGCAATGCGTACATTAGTTTTCACCTATATTCGCAACGATACAGCACTACAGCGCAGCCTACGGATCACCGTTAAACAAACGTATGAACGCAAATATGGCGTACTTGCTATCACTGATAATGATGATACGTGGATCTTTAGACAGACAGTGGTGCCTGGGGCTTCTCCTAAATCGGTCATAAAATGACACAGGTATTGATAAGAAACAAACGGTCACTGAGTGACTCTTCCTGAATAAGGAAGGCCGTGCAGGGGGTTGGGGGGTGGACAATGTCGCACTAGACTAGCCAACCATTCGTTCAAAGATTTACGCATAGCAAATACTCGGTGAGCGTAAAAATTGGACTGAGCGTCGCGTTAGCTCTTCTAGCTCATATTGGAAAAGTTGCATCCAAAAAAGCAGAGAGAAATGACTCAATTTCACTGGCTGATTCTTTCCGAGATCATTTCGCCTAACCACAGGCAATTAGGCATCAACATCTACCATAACAGTAATACTCACCAGCGTCGATAAAAACGTCCTGCCGAAGGAACAGGCGACCATTCGGTTCTTGAACCATATTATGCCAAAACTGGAGGTGAAGAAAGAAACGAAGGTTATCAGTCATCACTCGTACCGGCGCCTAACTGTAGGAAACCCTGCAGCTTCCAACCGGACCAAAACTTATACGACAGGAAAGCATAGATGAAGGTATAAAAACAGCCCCACGGAATACCCTGGTCTCACTAGACGAGGCACAGAATTTATCCGTGATTTCTGGTGCGCTTTATCCAACTGCTGATTTCTTCCTGTAACTCTTAACTGATTCGGTATTCTGTGCATTATCCCAACCAAGTGCAGAGCCAATCAGTCAGCTGCGAGTCACAGGCGCATACACGTCTGGGGTGATGTGATGCAGGGAACACAGCCACGAGCTATTTCGTCGACCTAGTAATAAATATGTTAAATGAGCTTCACTAGTTACACTGAAACACCGACTATTCTTCATTCGGAGGAAATCATATATCCCGGTTTAGGTATTAAATGGCTAGCATGTCGTATTATACCATCACCAGTGTAGGATTTCATGGTACACTACGGTTTTCAGTAGCATACAATATGTACTTTTGCTGATCTGGTGAGTTGCCAGGATGCTCAAAATATGAGCAGTTTGAAAAAAATCAGTAGCGAACTATTCACAAAAAAAGGGATGCTCCAACAAATAGCGAAATACACTCATTTGCAAACAAATTTGGTTTTGCAAGGGACACCTGGAACCCAGCTGAATCTCTCGTTTGTGCATTCCAAAGTTGTTTCAGAAAAGGAAAGATCTCTAGTTAACCCGAACGCGTGGTCTCCATACATGTATATTCGTCATGCACTACTTATAAGGTCGAAGAATTTTCAGCAACCTTGTGAGGAAGTATAAGAAGGCGCGTGAGCTGAATTCACAAATACATATGGTTTTCGATTTCCTAGGAGTTCGTACTGAGGCCAGCGGTGAAAAAACTACCTCTACCCAATAGATCTGAAGCCGACAGACTTCTAATTATTTTTTCCCGATTGGTTCTTCTATAGTGGACATGATATCTTTTTCAGTCATTATTATCACTGCCATACGGTTCATCTCCGGTCAGCAAACAACAGCGTGCTCAACAGCGAGAAACTGACAGTCTACAGAACAGTTGGTATTGATTTGTTTCGCCAACAAGTGCACGCGCTAAGTACAATAACCACGAGACCCCGAACACTTTACGAGTGCGAATCAACCATTGTCAACAGATCGCCGGGCGGCGAGTTGCAGTTGATAATGAGCGCACCAGGCAAACTGGATCAGTCATCTTATCAAAGGGTGTCGAACGACTTGCTAGGAGTGGCAAGGTACGCTACGAATCAAGTCATTGGTCAGTGCCGTGAGTGAAGAATAGCACACGTGAAATGTTGGCCACCTCCGTCGGTTGGACTACGCACACGCTGAGATAATATGAAAAACTTCCGGGGGGTTATCCATAAGCGCGATGCCTCAGCCATCTTAGACTCATAAACTCCGTATCAATATTGCCACTAGAAAATTGAAGATGGTCAAAAAGCTATAAAAACACGACAGAATCATTACACAAAAAAGGGGAGAACGAAGCAGAACAGCTAAGTAGATCTCAACCGAATGAAACATTGGGATGGTAAAACCATCAGGTAGAATGACGACCAAGTTCGTCAGTCACAAGCTGACGAACCACGGATAAACTGACCACATAAAAGTACAGGGGCAGTGTTACGAAAATCGATGTTTAGAAAGGTAAGGTGCGTTTTTCTTCGGCCGAGGCAGACACCAAAAAACGTCACCCGCCGCGAGACTGTAAAGTCCCGGTCGGCAAAGCCACGATTCCGCGGGGTTCAAGTGAACACAGTTGGAGACATTAAAAAACCTGACGATTTTTTTCTTTATGGATGAAAAAAACTGATTTCCCTAGACCCGTGAACAATGCCAGACAGGATCAAGCTAAAACTAAGAAAACTAATGAATCTAAAATGGTACTCAAAACCAGTACGGCACCTGGAGTCCACTGAAGAAAACCGAAAAGAATCTTCAATCTAGGATATTACGGTTTTGCCACATGGACCTGAATGCGGCTGCAGTGTATCGCCAGTGTCCTTCAATTCAATTTATCAGTTCTAAACCGTGTGCCATAGTCACATTGGTTCTAGCTGCTACGGTTTCGACCACGGGAAAACATGAACGTGGAACATACAACGAAGCCTTCAAGGCGAGCGAATGTTCGGAAATTGGGTAGCTACGCATTGAAGTTCTAGCTGGGTTTCGACCACGGGAAAACAGGAACGTGGAACATACAACGAAGCCTTCAAGGCGAGCGAACGTTCGGAAATTGGGTAGCTAGCTATTGAAGTCATCATCACCATCATCAAGGACAGCAACATCAGTGTTGGCACTGATGCTTCACTGCCGTACAACCATAAGGTTTGTCTAGTTATATATAAGACGACGAAGAATCAATGACGCCAGAAGCCTTGTCACAACAGGCGTCAAGCTAACGCCTCTGTGGTTGCTGCATTCACTGCGAGTACCCTTTTTGAAAATGGGTACCACTATCGATTCACCCCAGTTGTCTGGGA
>NW_008751715.1:973066-975749 GCF_000715545.1 Opisthorchis viverrini
AATACCAGGATTGTGGGTCGTCTGTACATGTGGCGTTGCTCTAACACCTGACGTAGTGTGAAGATGTGGTCAACGCAGCCTCTATCCGGTCGAAATCCCGGTTGATTCTCACGAGTCAGGACCTCGCGTGCCGCCATGAGACGACAAAGAATCAATGACGCCAGAAGCCTTGTCACAACAGGCGTCCAGTTAACGCCTCTGTGGTTGCTACATTCACCGCGAGTACCCTTTTTGAAAAGGGGACAGTCTCCTTCTCCCAGATAAACCCAAATAGGCTAGACAGGCACTGGCTGAGGAATCCACTGCCATCCTTGAAGAGAGCAGGTGAAGGTCGTCAGGGCCAGCAGCACGATGACGCTTGAGTAGAGAAATGCTTCTGAGACTGAAGGCGGCTCCATATTTACGGTCCACCTTTCTGTTGAAGGCCGGGTTTCTGGATTGGGGTTAGCAGGTGGCCAGCTGAATTGTTGTTCGAAGTACTGTGCCCAGCGATCCAAACGTTCTGCTTTGCTGCATATCAGGGAGCCATTTTGGTCCCTGATTGTTTCACTGACAAGAGGTTTCCGAGGACCAGTCGAACGAATCAACTGGAATAATTTGCGCACGTTTCCATTCTTTGCATCTTCCATTTCTTCGACCTTTCGGGTCCATCAAGCTTCTCGGTCTGCGCGGACACTCAGTTTCACCTGGCGTCGGGTGATGCGCCGGATGGAGTTGTGGTGGCGACCAGGTGGAATTTGTCGCCGGGTCTCCAGCAAGGACACGGTCCAATCAGAGATTCAATGCTTGGATGAGGTTGGCTGGGTTGTACGGCAAGCGGACGCTCCTGCTTTGAGAAGCGCCTTGAATACATTTCCCAGTGGCTGTTTATAATCAACACCGTACCGTCCGGCAGGCATTCGAGGAGCTGGTTTTGACAGTTTCGTTTGACTACTGGGTCCACTAGCTTCTCAATGGCTAAGTGAGGTGTGTGCGTTTTGCGTACACCTCAAAAATGCAATGAAAAGCAGCAGCGTAAAAGTGCGTGGTCGGAGTCCACGATGGTCTTCCAGAAGGAGAGGCAGGCGGTGATCGACCCTCGCCACCGATTACTGACGGCGATGTGGTCTATTTGGATTCGCCGCTGCTTTGATGCTGGGCACCACGTTGTCAAGCGATTTCCGCTGTTCCCGAAATTCGTACTGCATAGGGACAGCCTGTGATCACCGTCACGAAGAGACTGGACCTTACCGTGGTGTGACGGTTTGCGTACCTCAGCGATTCATTGAGCTATACTTGAGAGTGTCCCGCGACACTCACAGAGTCTCTCATACCAGGTTGGTCAATGGTTAGGGGTCTGACGAACACAGTCTCTTGGCCCTCCAGGTTGGGGGTTGGAACATGTGGCGACTTGTTCCGTAGAAATGGTAATGCATTTGCATTTCCCGCCAAAAACCGCTGCCTTGCGGTTAGGCTTTTGAGCCAAAGGCTTTGGATGAGGACCCTAATCGTCCTCCTGTCTAGGTGTGGGCGCCCTGGCAGTATCCCAGCCCACGTACAACCATGAAATGCACATACACAAATAAATTCATGCCACATCGGCCGTCGCGTGGTGACATCAGCCGGGTCGCCTTACTTGCTGCATACAGCAGGGCGGGTAAGCGAAAACAGGCTACTGCTGACGCCTCCCTTCTTTCTCCTTCAAATACTTTTTCTTCCCCCTCTCCCCACTCCATTAATAACTCTCTCCTTGTAGGCCCAGCACTTAGGACTGATGACTCCGTTCGTCATGCGTCAGTTTTGCGTGCAGCATCTGCTCGTCACACGGTGCCGACATCTTCAGGAATCTCCAAATCAGTCCTCAAGCCTCGACACCCAGTCTATCTGGCCGCGTTCAATGTCCGCACTTTGAAACAAGCAGGACAACAGGTTGCATTTGCACTCGCACTGGACTCGCTTGGCATTGATGTGTGCTGTGTCTCAGAAACGAGAATTCAAGATGCAAGCACAGTGATTGAGTTAGCCGCCCCGTCAGTCTCCACTCGCTTCTGGCTACGCAACTCTGGTGATCCAGAGGCTGCTGCGGTGGGATGTGCAAGGGTTGGTATTGTGCTAAGTCACCGGGCGGAAGTATCCTTACTTGACCGGATACCTGTTGATAGTCGCCTCTGTGCGGTTCGCCTGGCAACGTCTGAAGGATTCTCACAAGCGGCAAGTTGATAGATGTCTGTTCATCGTGTCTGCCTATGCCCCAACTGATTGTAGCTCTGACACCGTCAAAGACCGATTTTACGACGCCCTGAATGCTCTGCTGCGGCGAGCTAAAAGCTCAGACATTGTGGTGGTTGCCGGAGGTATGAATGCGCAAGTGGACAGGCTCAGTGTTTCTGAGACTCAATTGAGTGATCGTCTTGGTTTGGAAACTAGACTCACGCACAACGGAAACCGGTTACTTCAGATGTGTGCCGATCACGGGCTCATCATCATCATCATCGACAGCATGACATCAGTGTTCAACACCAATGCTTCACTGCCGTACAACCATGACTTATTTGAAAGCCTTATTGTAAACAAAAGAATAAAGGTGGATGGGGGAGGTACCTACACCTCCAGACATTCACTCAGGCAATTTGGACAGAAACTGACAACAAGAACGCCACTGACATCGGGTGGCAGCCATATCTTGTAGTGTCTCCAACCAGGC
>NW_008751715.1:975935-1001778 GCF_000715545.1 Opisthorchis viverrini
ACATGTCCCAACCAACGCAGCTTCTGGTGCTGGACACATTCTTCAATGGAAGTACCCGTTACACAACCGAATACGCGCTTCCTAACTTCCTCGTTACGGAATCGCCGACACCAACAACGATTGTCGAACACCTGAAGACGTCTCGGGTCCGCTGCTCGAATAGGCCAAGTCTCACAACCATACAACAAAACGGCCCTTACTGTAGCTTCATGCACACATCCCTTCAGATTCTGACGCCATAGGTGTCTGAAGTTAGCAAAGGCTCCACAACTTCTAGTGCCTTTCCCTGGATTGTAAGTGGCGTGTTCAGTGACTGCACGTCCACAAGCATGACCTTACACTTTGTGGGTGCAAAGTGCATACCAAAGGACGGGATGACTTTGGTCAGTTCATCCAAGAATACTTGCGCCTTTTCCTCCTCTTCGAACATGAGAACGATGTCGTCTGCATATTCCAGATCGACAAGGTTTTCTTCACTGGCTATTTGAACACCAGGGTTTTGGAGACCCTCCAGCGTTCGTCTCACTATTTCATCGATCACAAAGTTGAAAAGGAATGGAGAGAGTGGGCATCCCTGACGGACACCGCTTTGTGCGCGGAAGCTTTTGGAGAGCTCTCCGTACACTCTCACACGTCCGGAAGTCCGAGAATAAGAACGTCGTCTGCGTATTCCAGATCGACAAGGTTTTCGTCACAGGTTATTTGAATACCAGGGTTTTGGAAACCTTCCAGCGTTCGTTTCATGATTTCATCGATCACAAAGTTAGACAGGAATGGAGAGAGTGGGCATCCCTGACGGACACCACTTCATGTACGGAAACTTTTGAAGAGCTCTTCGTACACTCTCACACGTCCGGAAGTTTGGGAACACAAAGAACTCATTATGTTCACGAAATTACGGGGCACTCCTTGGTGGGCAAGCGTGTCGAGCAACGCAGACCGGTCAATCGGGTCAAATGCGCCTTGGAAATCCAGGAACACTAGAATTGTGGGTCACTTACACGCACAGCGTTGTTCTAGCACTTGACGCAGTGTGAAGATTTGGTCAACACAACCCCTACCAGGCCGAAATCCCGCTTGCTGCTCTCGAGTCAGTGTCTCACGAGCCACCGTAAGGCGACGAAGCACAATTGACGCCAACAGTCTCGTTACGACCGGGGTCAAGCTGATCCCCTTGTGGTTACCACACTCACTACGCGCTCCTTTTTTGAAAACGGACACTATCTCCGATTCTTCCGATTTGTCTGGGATAAACTCCTTTTCCCAAATGCAAGTAAGGAGTTCGGACAAGCACTGACTGAGGACTTAAGCCCCGTCTTTGAACAGTGCGGAAAGGAGGTCATCCGGACTAGGAGCTCGGTGGCACTCGAGAGATTATATGCAGCCGTAAACCTCCGAGGCCGTAGGTGGTCCTACGTTTACCGTCCAAGGTTCTAATTCACCTGTGGGCTCTAGACGAGTATCGGCTGGTGGCCACGACAGTTGTTGTTCGAAGTATTCGGCCCATCGGTGGAGGCATTCTTCTTTGTTCGAGATGGTCGTTCCATTCTGGTGTTTGATAGTTTCACTCACAGGTGGTTTCCGGGGACCGGTCGCACGGATCAACTGAAATTATCTCCAGGCATTACCGGCTTTCTGGGCCTCTTCCATTTCTTTGGCTTTCTGTGTCCACCATACTTCGCGGTCGGATCGCAAGCTCACTTTCACTTGACGTCTAATAGCTCTTCCCACCCGGTTATGTTCGGGACCGGCTGGGATAATTCTTCGAGATTTAAGTAGTGCCACCGTTCGGTCTGATAACCAGTGCTTGGGTGCGCCTGGTTGGGTCGTGCCACAGGCAAAATTCCCAGCACTATGAAAACAGGTGGCAATCTCGTCCCAGTATGAGTTCACATCTGATGGTGGAGCACTTGGAAGAGACTCTAGAAGACGATTCTTGTAAGTTCGTCTGACATCCGGATCTGCGGGCCCCTGAATTGCCAAGCGATTTGTCCGAACCTTAAGTGGCCATGGAAAAAAGAGAATCGACTTTGGACGAGCGCGTGGTCAGAGTCAACAAATGTGTTCCAAAACGACCGGCAGTCAGTTATGGACCCGCGCCATCGGTAACTGATGGCAATGTGGTCGATTTGAGTTTGTGGCCGGCCTGTTGTCCGAGGACACCAAGTGGCCAGACGACTTCGGCTATTTCGGAAGTTAGTACTGCATAAAAGCAGCCTGCGATTAGCACACAGCTGAAGCAATCGTTCCCCATTGTCCGTACGTACCGAGTCCAGTCCATGTCGACCTCCCAATTGAGTCTCAGATGCATTGAGCCTGTCCACTTGCGCATTCATACCTCCGGCAACCACCACAATGTCTGAGCTTTTAGCTCGCCGCAGCAGAGCATTCAGGGCGTCGTAAAATCGGTCTTTGACGGTGTCAGAGCTACAATCAGTTGGGGCATAGGCAGACACGATGAACAGACATCTATCAACTTGCCGCTTGTGAGAATCCTTCAGACGTTGCCAGGCGAACCGCACAGAGGCGACTATCAACAGGTATCCGGTCAAGTAAGGATACTTCCGCCCGGTGACTTAGCACAATACCAACCCTTGCACATCCCACCGCAGCAGCCTCTGGATCACCAGAGTTGCGTAGCCAGAAGCGAGTGGAGACTGACGGGGCGGCTAACTCAATCACTGTGCTTGCATCTTGAATTCTCGTTTCTGAGACACAGCACACATCAATGCCAAGCGAGTCCAGTGCGAGTGCAAATGCAACCTGTTGTCCTGCTTGTTTCAAAGTGCGGACATTGAACGCGGCCAGATAGACTGGGTGTCGAGGCTTGAGGACTGATTTGGAGATTCCTGAAGATGTCGGCACCGTGTGACGAGCAGATGCTGCACGCAAAACTGACGCATGACGAACGGAGTCATCAGTCCTAAGTGCTGGGCCTACAAGGAGAGAGTTATTAATGGGGTGGGGATGGGGGAAGAAAAAGCATGTGAAGGAGAAAGAAGGGAGACGTCAGCAGTAGCCTGTTTTCGCTTACCCGCCCTGCTGTATGCAGCAAGTAAGGCGACCCGGCTGATGTCACCACGCGACGGCCGATGTGGCATGAATTTATTTGTGTATGTGCATTTCATGGTTGTACGTGGGCTGGGATACTGCCAGGGCGCCCACACCTAGACAGGAGGACGATTAGGGTCCTCATCCAAAGCCTTTGGCTCAAAAGCCTAACCGCAAGGCAGCGGTTTTTGGCGGGAAATGCAAATGCATTACCATTTCTACGGAACAAGTCGCCACATGTTCCAACCCCCAACCTGGAGGGCCAAGAGACTGTGTTCGTCAGACCCCTAACCATTGACCAACCTGGTATGAGAGACTCTGTGAGTGTCGCGGGACACTCTCAAGTATAGCTCAATGAATCGCTGAGGTACGCAAACCGTCACACCACGGTAAGGTCCAGTCTCTTCGTGGCGTCATTGAAGGCGATAGCTTTGATGCGTGAGCACTCTTTACTGCGTGATTGGGTAATTTCCTCCATTGTCATTAACCACTGATGATTTGAGTCCCGAGGTCCCCATCCAGGAAGGCGGCAGTTGCCCACCCGACTAAGTTTTCTGGTTAGTGTTTTCGTACTTCGTTGCCCGCTTATACACTGTCCAAAACTTGGTCGCTTCCGTTCAACACCGGGCCGGGAGAAAAGAGCTCTGTGAGAAGGACGATCTTCTGGCATGAGGAATACATGCCGCAACCAGCGCAACCTATGAAGCGTGAGAGTTCCTTCTTTCTAAGACCATGTGAAGTACCTCAGCACTACTAAGCCAATGTTCCCACCAGACCAGATCAATGCTTCGGAGACACCGATGGTCCAAAACTGACATCTTCCGTACATCCTCTGCGCGTATGGGCCACGTCTCTGATCCATAAGGCAGTATGGATCGCACCACTGCAGTGTAAACTCTTCCACTGACAGGCAAGCTCGCGTCACGTCGGAGATCAGTAAAAGCTGCCCTGGTCTTTTCGATCTCCAGCCAGTCCACCGCAACTTATACCGCTGTCTAGGTAAACAAAAATTTATCTCCACTTCGATTGACTCACCTGAAAGCATGGAGTGTGGATTTGATCCCACTCAGTCTCGTAGCAGCACTTTGCAATTAGCAGCTGTGAAGCGCATGCTAAACCGTGTGGCAGAGTCATTTAGGTGATTTAAAATCGTTTGGATTTGGGGAGGATCTGAACCAAGGAGAGGAATATCGTCTGCATACTCAATGTCTGTGGGGGAACGTCCCGGGAGCATTTCGACTCCCGAGGTTTCAGAGGCAGGCAGAAAAATTTCAAGCAGCATATCAGTAGCAAAGTTGAAGAGAAAAGTGGGAAGAGAACAGACTTGTCTTACACGACCGGACGTGAACCCAGGTGAGAGCCTCCCGTATATTAGTATGCGCCCACAGGAGTTCGCATACAGTGTCTTCATCGGGGAGAGAAATTTGGAAGGGATACCTTTGGTCGCCAGACACTGCCAAAGTTGCTAACGATCGACAGAATCGAAAGCGGCCTTCAAATCAAGAAAACGATCAATGTGGAACGTCTGAAGGAGTGACGCTGTTCAAGAATTTGTCTCAAAGTAAAGATATGGCCGATGCATTCTCGACCAGCTTGATTCTCACGAGCCTGTCACACCCGATAATCTGTCAACCTGCGCAAGGTAATGCCAGAGAGCACTTTAGATGCGACGGATACCAGGATGACGAGCGGGGAGCTCCATTTGGTTGGTACTATGATTTCGTTCCAAATCTGCAGTATGGTTGTCAGACTGTTCATCGGGACCTCCCTACCTTCTTTGAAGAGCGCGGGGCGTAGACCGTCCGGGTCAGGTACCTTGCCGCGCTTCATGATTGAAATCTCACGCTGGATTCCAGTTGCCGATGGCGGATTGGTGTCAACGTTCCATTCGGGCTCGTGTGATTCTTCCAGCGGTTGTGTTCAAGACCGGGTGAACTGTTCTTGGAATTCCTCAGCCCACCGCTCAATACGGCGATTGAGGGATTGAATTGCCGTTCCGTCTTTTTCGCATATTATCTCATTGACACCTGCCTTCTTTTGACCAGTTGATCGGATCAGTTGAAACGGGTCGCTGCTGTTGCCTGAAGCGAAAGCCTCCTCCATCTCCTGAGCCTTCAAAATTCGCTCGCGTTCTCTGTCATTCTTTAAGCTCGTGATTATCCAGTGTTTGAGGGACCTGCGTGCGCCATCGTAGTCGCTAGTTCCTGGTATGGTCATTCTGGCAGCAATAAGATCTGCTGAAATCCAAGATATCCAATGCTCATAAAGGCGAGTCAAATGGGTTGGACAAACAGTTCTGAAATCCGACAGCATTGCTTCTTTAACTCGCTTCCGTTCATTCTCCAAGCAATCTTCGTCGTCCATATGACCGTGCGTTTCTCGTAGCTTTCTAACCAGATCGGCTTGATACTCTTCAGTTACTGAAACTTGTCGAAGCTGATGAACGGAGCTCCCTCTTTCGGCACGCATAGTGCTGGCGGAAAGCGAAGTGCTAAGCGGGCCCGCACGATGGCGTGATCAGAGCCAAGTTGCGTACCCCCAGAAGAAACGACAATCCTTAACTGAGGCTCTCTATCGGTAAATGATGGCCACATAGTCCAACTGAGTCCACCACTGTCTTGTGGTAGGTGGACTCCAAGTAACTCGGTGTGTGCGTCTGTGTTGGAAGTTCGCAGTGGACAGGAACAGAAGATGATCTGCACACAACTGAAGCAGCCGCTCTCCATTATTCGTACCCTCAGCATCTACTCCAAATCGACCACCTAACTGTGTTGCTTCCGGACTTAGTCGTCCAACTTGGACATTCACATCACCCGCCAGGATTACCTATATCCGTCCTTCTTGCCGACCCAAACAGTCGTGACAGATCTTAATAAAATTCGTCCCTCTCAGACCCTAAACTGCTATCTTTTGGGGCGTACGCTGATACGACAAACAAACACCGTTTACCACATCGACCTGCGTTAAGCTTAATTGAGCCGGACAACCGCACAGCGCAAAGGCGACTGTTTACTGGTATCCAGTCCAGTAAGCCGCTTTCAACCTCGGTGGGGCTGAGCGCAACTTCTACACCGTAGATGCCATGAGTTATTGCGCCAGGATCACGGGATGCCCGAAGAGTGAAATGTGGAAAATCTGGGCTCGTCCCAAGCGGCTTGATAAGCACGGTTGAAGTGGGGTCTTGTATGTGTGTTTCGGAGACACAACGTACATCGATAGAGAGGGACAGTAAGATTTCCCCAAAGGAATGCTTGTTGCCCAATTTGACATAGAGTGCGGACATTGAAGGCTGAAAAGTGGTTAGTAGGTGATTATTTTGGTTTATTTTTCTCAATGATGGCTGAAACACGGAACAGTGGCTAGGGAATCGGCAGACGGATTGATACTTCCCGGTTGCGCAAGCCAAAGGGGGTTGGGTAGAGGTAACTCACCTTAAGCCTTTGACTCAAAAGTCTGACCCACAAGACAGCTGGAAGATGTAGGGCTCTGTTCGGGGGCCATGCCTTAGCCTCTGATTCAAGTGTGGACCGCGAGACAGTGTTTGTTAGGGTTTTATTAAAGGACTCTCCCCGGAGCCAATGACGAAATAGTCTGACCTACTTGGCTGGAGAGGGCCGGCCTGGCCCGAGGGCGCAGGGAGTAGGGCATTACTGTCTCAATCCTGATGCGGCTGCACACAGCAGGTGCCTTTTGAGAAGCATCGGGCTCTTTCGACCGTAATGAGTAATGCGCCGGCAGTCACTGTCAACCGTTGGGCGATCGGAGTGTGTGGTTTTTAGGGCCGACCTTTTCCAACCCATCCTTCCTCGGGGGAAGGCAGCATCGCTGCTTCCATGAATATAGACATGATGGTTGCCTAGGGGAAACACCTTAGTGTCTTCACACTCCTATCGCGAAGACAGTACAACTTTACCTCCAGACCTCCTTGTAATACGACTGCTTGCAGTACGAGGACTCGCCGTTCTTCGTCGGGCTGCTCCCAGTTAACCCTCCTGGCATGGTTAACCTGTAGGAACTGAGTTCCAGCCAGCATAGCCCACAGGATTATTGCAGCACAGAAGCCAGACCACCACGACAAGGTGACAGCTTTAGGTCGGGTGTCATTGTCCTGAACTTGCTGCATAACCTAGACAGTGAATGGACACGTGGTTAACCCTGAAAACCCGGTTTGTCAGTCACCCTGTCACGGTCATGTGGATCTCATCATCATTCATCATCGACAGCATGACATCAGTGTTCAACACTGATGCCTCACTGCCGTGCGTGCGATTAACATGTGAATCTTGTTAATCGCATAATCGAAGAACCGAATCTAGAGCTCTTGTGACTGAAAACACAATACCCAAATCAATCTCAGTGTAGGCAAACAATGAAGACACGGGATAAAGGTTCGATAGCTCAGAAATGCATGATGTTTCCTGAGTTTTTTTAACCTTATATTCAGTTATTAGGCTAATAGCCATCAGGACTTTTGAAACTGAATTCTACGCAAACAAAAATCTGTCATGCCTTATGGAAGGTGCTTTTACTCAGCCAGCATTACTACAAGGTTACTTCTGCGGGATGTTTCGGAAGTTATGAACACTTTGGAAATCGCTTAGAGTGGGTCCAACCACTTCTATGTCCACGCTCCTTGTTTCGACATCACGTTCCGATGAACGAATAAGTACTGAGTGTCTACAACAGTTGTTTCTTCTCACATGATCCTGCACTAAGCCATACAATATTCCCCTGCTTACCTCCACAGCAAATCGTTCCGCTGCGGCATACCTTCGGCGTATATCTGTCATGCAGCCTGAAGAATGAGGACTGAAATATTGCCGGGTTGTCCAAACCAGGACAGCAATGCAGCAAATACACTATACACATCTGGAACAACTTGGAGTAGCATACCAGCTTTCAAAGCTACATTTAAAAAGGATACCCCTCTCCTAACAGTAACGTCAGCTTATCGCTCATGGATCACTCAATCCTACTAGAGAAAAACAAAGCCAGTTTACACGACTCGTGAGGTAGCTGAAAACTCTTCGAAAGCCAACGACCGATTACACACTTCTTGGGGCTCATTAGGTAGACTCAATCCTCGAGTTTATATGGTTAAGAACATCGTAAACAGAGATTTAGGTGGGTTTAAGGTGAGTCTCCAGACAAAACCAGGTTACTTCTAGGAAGGATGGAAGCAACATGAGCTAACCGACCACAATTCATTGACAAACATTCAACAAAAATAGGTCGAAGTATACTTCTTTGCCAGTCCTCAATATCTCCCGCGCGCTGACGATATATTTGCTACTACTGACTGGAATGACAGCCATCCTTCAGAGGTGCGCATTAACGATAAAAATAGAATCACCAATTAGGTGGTCATCCACATAGTTTCGAAATGCATTGTCCACGACGTGATATAAAACGTGCGATGAATACGCCCAACAGACAAGAAGTGGGAGAAACATTCTTTCCTTGAAAACTATCTGCTACCGGCTACCTAGGTGTGCACATGTACCCCATCAATGAGAAGTAGTGCGACTCATGTCTTCCATTAGCTGAATAGGCACCAAAGGCGAACTCATGTCCTGAATCGCCGATTTGCTGGAATATATTAAATGGTCTGTGTATGCAAAACTCCAGTATACATCATTAAAGGGTCAATTTAAAACACTACGTTTATCAGGGTCTTGAAGAACTAAAAAGCAAAGCTCGTCCATTCTTTTTCCACGACAAAAAATAGTGAATAAGTCCGTTGACGTCACTGGGTTATTTTTCGGTAATAACCACACGATGCAATCCCCTGATCTCCATGAGTCAAACAAATAGGCGTCCGTTGAAGGTTTGGTGCAAACGGGTGCGGTCAGTCAGATGGACGTCGAGTTGACGCTGCGATTGAAAAAGTGTTCCCCACTACTCGTAGCAAAGCAGTACCATACATCATAACCACGCATTTCCGAAACAAAAACAAAGTAATCAGATTAACTGTAGTTAAAAGTGCATAATTCATGGTCCAGTAATTGACACTGGCCAGAAATGCTCTCCAATTAAATCGGACTAGAACTAGTGCACCACTGTTGGGAAGATCCATTTTCTTCGATACACTCATCAATTTTCGGAGGGCGTTAGCCAGGTATTGTAAGAGGAATTAGGGAAAATCTGGGGCTGATTTTTATTGCCTTATCTAGTGAAAACAAATATTGGTTCGGATAACGGGAGGCGTACAACGAGGCCACTGAACGAAGGCTTACGATGCGAGCACGTTATAAAAAAATCGTATGGACAAATATGAACAAATACAAACAAATACATGAAAAATACTGTTCGTGTTGTGACAAGTGCAAAGAAATCCTTGCACTAATGGTATCTTATTCGAATATAGGTTGGTCTTCCATACAAACAGGTGTAGTGTTTGCTTATTTCCAAGGTATGTTGTGATTGCTAGGGGTGAATGAATTCGCTGCTAGTATTTCTTAGTATGTGGATTAACCGGATCGACCGAGTTTACTTGCGTGAGTATATGTGGCTTGACTGAGAGTGTGATCGAGGTTCAGCACGGTGGCATCAACGTAAAGACTGTGATAAGGATTCAGACTTCTCTAATGTTACATTGCAAATCACTTTGCAAAGAGCATTGAGTTTGAGTTCCTCCCTCCCAAAGGTATTTCTTCAGCTTCTCTATTCGAATGTTAGCTATCATGCTGAAGATTGTTACAGTAAAATATTCATTCAACGGCCCAGAAACACGTCTTGTAGGGTAATACACCGGTGGTGAGCGGCACTTAACTTCTATACGACCAAACATCGGTAATGTACGCACAGAAAACGCTCTAGAACAAGTTGGGCTTCATAGAGCTCAGTGGTTAAAGTGCGAACCTACTAGCCGGAAGGTCTGGGGTTCGAACTCAACACGGACTGCTCCAGTTTATGCTTGGGCAACCATGCAGTATTTCGGCACTCATGCTCCCCTCGGGTGACATGGCAGACAGGCACAGATAGCGTGTAAGCGCTGAACGACAACTGCTAGCACTGTTACTATCATTATTATCTGGAACAAGTTCCCCACACCTTCAGATAACAGTGAAGCATCGCGCCGGGAAAAGATGAAATCAGCAGGATTGACACAGTGCCCTTAGCGAACACCATCCAACACATGATAAGTGAACGACGGACAAAAGCTAGTTTGGTAGTCAGGCTAGTTAGTGACAGCATGCTCGCTACTCGCATGGATTACGTGCCATGCCTTGTAAGGTCTTCAACCACGTGCGCGAGGTATCACGCGGAGATCGCATAAAATTTCGCCAGGCAGTAGCAGCCTCCAATTTGCACTGTCATGTGACGGCCTGTTCCCAACGGAATTCACGCCATCGAGGGCTGGAACTGAAAAGCAACATTTTCTTTGATTGTCAGTGGTTGGGCACGTGCAGACATGTTCAAACCACGTCAACTTGACTGGCCTCATTTGCACCACCCGGGATTCTCATTTGTCACTAAACGTTGGCTTGAATACCATTTCACCGCGGTCACGATACAATCAGCTAAACCCTCCTATACTAGGAAGGCACGGGGATCAACAATTTGAAGACCGACTACAAGCAAGTAAATCTCTAAGTGGAGGGAATTCAGGTGCCACTATTTTGTGCTACCGTACAGTCAGAAGTCAATTCTGGAGGTCGGACGAGGCTCAAACCTGAGACAGAAGGTGGTCCTCGAGTGTCCATCATTGTACTGGCGGTTTTCTAAGCACTCCATTTTGAAATTGTGGATTTCCACAGCAACCTGAGCTCACGAAATCACCTGCCTGAAACGTACGATCAAGTGCCTTAAGAAGCGGAGTCCAAAGTAAGAAACCCCAAGTGACACTACTCGGACGACTAATTAGCTCGGACAGTGTAGATAGTGGCAAGAACGGAAACGACATTTGGTACGTATTGTGTTCATACCAGTCGAAAAAACTGGATGATTTGCTAAAAAAAATAATCACTGGCAACCCAAAAAATTTGTGTTGCTTTCCACGACTTAGTACATCGATGTTGGATCGTACACATTGGTCCCGAAAAAAGCCTCATGAGAACCTCTTTTCCAAGATTGCTCCAGTTGGATCGGCCGATTAGTCGCAGACAACGGGTCCCTCCTCACTTAAACAACCAGAAATGCTTGACAAAAGATGCAGCTAGACCCTGACTAACCAATACCAGCTAGGTGGACAAGTGAGTTGACGTCGCCAGTTTCAAAGGTACGTACACAAGACCATCACCAGATTGGCTTTGTGCGAGATTACTGGTGCTTTCATAAATCGGTGGGAAATCGACAGCATAGACTGATCACCTGATCCATGAATTGCGCACCCAGAGGCTATAACACAGAAAAACAATCGACGACGTGGCGGAGCTCAGCACAATATTTCCGCAACTACGTGGAAAACCTATAACTGAGGTACGACAGAGTGAACAAACGCATAACTACCTCTCCATCCCAAATTCGCTGCTATCCACATGATGCCGCTGGTGTATTCGAACGAATACCAATAAAATGCTCGTCGGGTTTTGTGTCCGTTTGCGGTGCCGACGGACTGATATCGAAAAAGATGCTTTTTATTCAAAATCGTCTGGATTCATTCAGAAAGCAAGAAGCACTAGCACTGTGATTTTCGAGGGCGATATGAAAGACCAAAGTAATCTTTTGAGCTTCTCGAAATCACTTATGGGTGGTCTGTTCGCTGTCGATGCTCTTCGTACTGACAACTCAAAGCAACTCCTTCAATTGTGTGTTGATCAACAACCGTTTCCCGCCAGTACGAACTTTCAGTATAAACGTTCGCATCGTGTAACCTGGCGATCACCGACTGCGAATCAGCCGTGGAGCGAGTTGGATCATGTAGCCATCAACCACCGGTGGATAGCCACCATTCAAGACTGCCGTACCTTCTGCAGCACAAAACTTGATTCCGATCAAGCCATTGTACACGCACGCCTGACGGTTCCTTTCCCTTCAGCAAGAACCACGCCAATCCAGCAGCTCCGAAGAGCCATCATAGATCAACAGTATCGATCTGGGCGAGCTCAACAACTCCCTACTACCAGGAACCAATACTGTGTTGGTAGCGAGAACGTGGATGGCACGTGGAACTATGCTAGTGGCATTCAGTGCTGTCTGTCCAACTTACTCGATACAATCAAATGACCACTGGATATTATCAAGATTCCTTGTCCTGAAATCCGTACTGCCCGCCGAGTACGGGGCATGCAAATGCGTAAAACACCAGTAAGGAGCCTAAGGAAGGTCCGAGAGCTTTGGAAAACATCAAAAGCTCGGGAGATGGAGGGGACTTTGGCTACTGAAAACAGTCGTGCCCTATAGCAACTGATACAATCGACTGGTCCTAGGAAAGCAACGGTCACTCAAACGATTAGTGAAAAAGCCGGTTCATCAATTCACTTGCAAAAACGTCGACTGGGAAGAAGGACCAAACACTTCGAAGAGCAGTTTAGCTGGCCTGCTACAAGACAATCGGTGGAGATGGTGCACACGTAGGAATGGAATGTAAGGATTAATCACTCGTCGGAAGAAAAAAGGCAAAAAATATCGGTTGTGAAACGTGAGAAGGTACCAGGACCGGACGGTCTGTGTCCAGCCCTCTCCAAAGAAGTTGCGAATCCCTGGTAAACAATCTAGCAAGGCTCACTGGTGCGATATGAACAGGTGTCTGCAGAATGGGGCATGTCGATAGTTATTCCTACCTTTAAAAAGGTTACGCCGATGCCGTGTGAAAACCACCGTAGCATCGAAGGTGCTCTCCGGACTTATCCCTCGAAGGTTAACTGAACACAGGGAGAGACGGATCCATGAAAAACAAGCTGGGTTTTGCCGTCATATTCTGAATCTCAGTGAAACCAACAGCCATGTAAATGAGTGTGAACAGCGAGAAAGAGACTAGTAACTGTGGAGTGTTGGTTGATACCCGGCAATATGTACAGAGTGTACTAATCGAAATAGTTAGACAATCTAATCACCAAAATCACCCTCCATATATAGGCCACAGGACACTTCCCAAGATGTGCCGGGAATAGACACCAACGACATTTTTGTTGTCACTCGCTACAAGGGTGATGTGAATGAGTGTAAATGTGGACACCTTGGTGGGCTCACATTGGATCTCTTTTCCACCCCTTGTATTTTTTTACAGTAAAAACATGGGGAAATTACGACGGTACGGCGGTGAAACATCGATACTGTTCGCTGGACGATGCTGATTACGATGATGGGGAAGACGATGTTGATGTTAGTAATCATGACGATGGTCAAGTAGTTAGCACAGGCTGCTGACTCTCCTTGAGATGATGTATGCCAACTCCCGCGGACGTATGAGGGCTTACGGGAAGCTCTCATCTGAGTCCACCACATTAAGTAGTGTCAGGTTAAGCTGTCACTTTTCACCTTTCCTCCTCAAATTCATCACTGATACGATTATGGAAGACTAATTAGCAGCCTCACTAGCCTCTATTTCAAACTATTTCCTTGAATGCACAACCAGCTCCCAATCCCCTCAATGAAAAGCCCACCGACCACCATGTATTTACGCATCAGTTATATCAGCCAGCCCACTTCACCAAATCATCGCTGGACGAAACTGTGGAAGTTATAACCATTGTATGGCAAGTACACGGACCTTACAGCTGAGGATGATGGTATGGAAAGGAAGAACGGAAATACTGCAAAAATACCAAGAATTGTGCAGCAATCAACAGCGAAATAAGTGGACGGATAAAAAAATGCCTTTTGAAGAGAATTGCGATCTGGTCTCAGAATTCTGGATTTATAGCTTAATACGTGTCATCCCCATCCACTAACCCGTCGTTGGTATTAGACTGACGGTGACCACACAAATTTGACAATGACACATCCGATCTCTTCGACGGTACGTTTCATAGGGAATTCACAAAACCTAAAATCTGGTATTTTGGGGGTTCTGTTTACGTGTAGTGCCCTAAAATTGCTAGGGGTGGTCTTGGTAACAAAACTGCATGATGGTCACGGAACGCGACGAAGCGTGAACCCACCAACCATACACCATTTGAGAAGTAACGAGACGTAGGGTAGAAGTTATGTGTGGAGGGCAGAGGGTAACATCACTGCGGTGCATTGTGACGAAAACGGCTGTTTTAGAGATGACAGCCATACACGCGTGGGTTCGGCTGAGTCGACAGCTGAGACGACCTACAAGCACTGAAACAAATGGGAGGGGCAAATGCGCGCTGACTCATACACATGAGGAAGCCATAAGAATGGATTGCCATCGAAGAGCCAGGCCAGTAACCTCGCCAGACCCATTGGACGCAATACAGACACATGTGCAGGACACACGTCGAAGCGACGATCGTGAAAAGACAGGCATACACACAACCGGAGCGACAACACAGCTCGACCAATGAGCAACAAGAGAAATCAGGCACGGACGCACGCGTGCATGCCAGCGCGCACTGGATGAAGACTAGACCGTAAACCAGGTCAATGTCGACCTGCATACTACAGAAATCAATGCTGTCAGGTTTAACGCAAAATTAACGACCAAAATGAAACCAAAGATAGTGAGCGCGAAAGGCAAAATCGACTTGAAGACACCACCAAACGTGATTGCTGAACTAATGAGAGCATGAAAGACAGAGTGCAACAGGGGACACAATAGGTTCAGGTTTTTGGAGGAGACCAACCACACGCTTCTGAAAATTGCTACCTAACTCGTACGGCTGAAGCGGAAAACTAAGTGCAAAGTTTAAAGCGGTGATCTGGTCGATAACTAATACTGAATAGTCAAGATACGGAGAAAATCTTAATGCCCTTAAACACGTCACGCTAACTAGTCAAATCGGAGTGGGAAAATGCCAAACCATTGATCATAAAAATGGAACGCACAAAGCAAGAATAAACAAATCTTTCGATCGTGACTTACTCTCAGAAAATCTAATTGATTCTGTTGCCGCCATATAGGATCACAGATAACGAAGGATGTGGAGCCTGTAAACACACGAGAGTTTACATGAAAAGGCTGAGAAAAACTGGAAGAAAAATCAAATGCTAGTTGAGCATCTTCGCAGGAAATAAGATGAACAGAATTTTTTCAACAGTGACTATCGCAGACCAATTAGGTGGAACAACTTTCGTTCCCGCTGACTGACTAAGCCCAGTCCATCACAGCGGAGAATCGTCCTCGAAAAAACAGGTCGATGGATTTGGGCTAGAAACTCCCTCAATGGGACAACAAGGCGTGTTTTTCGCTTATTATTTGAACTACTCATTGTATACTAGCGTCCATCGCATCCCAACTTTTAGATACGCGTTCTGACAGGCACGACATCACAAGCATCAGTCACCGGTGTGGTTAGTTGACCTGCATCAGTGGCCAAATACCACCACGTGTTTTAGGCGTTTCGCACATCTCACAGAGAACATCGGACTTCGAATCGAAGAATGGACGTGTGGAAAGTGAATAAAAGTATGTACAATATTGAATTTTTGTGAGAAGGTATCTGGATACTACTTTATTTGATGGTTGGAAAATGGTGGGGAAATTGTATTAGGAATAACCAAAGCAATGACCGCCGCCAAAATCAACCAGCAGCCTAAAGATGACAGGACACCTGTACAGCGAGTCCCAGTGGTTCAGTGATGGAGGATGGCACGCATATGCTAGTGAATGAACCAGTTGACAAGGCTGAAAAACACATAAGAGGTTAGCAAAAACAGTACTTGCGAGATGAAGATAACAAGACAGCTCAGGGATCCGTGAGCCCTGGATCAAACAAGGTTACTTTACAAAAGCTGCCAACCAAATATGCATTAATAATTAGAGCGGGATCACCGACTAAGTTTGAAAGCTTTCGCAATGAGTGATAGTGTGTTCAGCAGATTTGGGCTAGAGATCGAATTACGAGGAATGGTCTCCGGTGAAGTGTGTTCCAGTGGGCGTGATTACCACCGCTTTCGGAACAGCCTGGAACTTCGAGAAAGTTTATGCTTTTGAGAGCCAACGCATTCATAACTTCAAAATACTGACGATCATAACCCTGGAAACTATCCGTGGGTATTTTGAGATAGGGTGATTCGATTGCTCAGGACAGTGCCACCGCTAACTACGCTAACCGGGTTATTCGGGCAGTTCGTGCTGAGTGTATCCGCGTTTCCCAGCATGAGTACGCGCTTTCCACTCATATGAGTTACATGCGTTGCTGCTGTCTGGTTTGTTTTATATACTCAAAAACAGTCAGTGAATCATGCGTGAGGGCAGCATGCTTGGCTTTCCTGCCCTTGAAATGGTCATTCCTGCACTTGAAGTGGACAGTATGGTTCTTGAATTTGCAGTTCCTTCAGTTGAATCTGAACTGTCATAGATGGGTAATGTAGGGTTTCACAGAAAAAGGACTCACTAGCTCTTAACTTTTCAAAACTTCAGTGGTGCCAAGTAATAAGTTACCTGTTACCGGCGGCCTGAGGAACCATGAATTCGAGATGAACGTTGATGGACAGCTGCAGCTTAAGGACTAAATAAAGTGAGATATTATTCTTGCAATAGGACATCTATAATGAAAGGAACCGACAGACCTTTGTGCAAAGGTCACTAGCTCGATTCATACGGTTACTGATCGGTCCTGTGCTTCAGCAGATTTGATGAACACGAGGTGCAAGCCCATAAGTACTGGCAAGAATTTCTGGTCAATAAATACAAGGATATACTGAGGTCATTAAAGGAAAAGAAACGCCAAATGGAGCTTATCCGATAAGATGGATAGTTGTAGCACCACTTACTGTCATCATAAACGCCAACGGTAGCCAGAAGTAAGCTGAGTAAATTTTTACAGTGCGAAAGTCGGATACACGTGGCGACACCCGTTGGAGACGGGCTGATGGACAGCGCCAGAAGTGAGTTTAATGCGACATCCACTTCGTTTGGGAGACCTGATTCGAGGGCCAACTCAGCAAGACGCAATTCAGTCAGATCGCGTAGCCTGGTGGGGTCATTCAGACCTGAACCACCGATGTAGCCAGTGCGGTCTGATCCAGATGCGCCTTCGGAAAATTCTGAAAGTCGGATGCTCATTGACGGGGGCTGCCACGATGGATCCTGGAGAGAAGGAACAAGCAACACAGTTGGAACATCAAAATGCTGCAGTAAAACTCTAGACAATCAGTGCCAAGCTAATGAATCAGTGTCTAACGATCAAACACAATTGTGAGGAAACAGGCGAACAGTAAATAGTGTACGATTTGTGCAGGACAAGCTACTTCATTAGACAGCTCCATTACTGATGACAGTTGGATTAACGAGTATCATCTAGTCCAAATCACCAACCGTGTGAGTTAATGTCTTATAGGGATCAGGTCAGGCGCGAATCCAGATAATAATAATAATATTATTATTATAATAACAATCGTTTTCGGTACATAGCCGCCATGTCACCCGAAAGTACGAGGGCTGAGATACTAGTTTGTTGCCCACGCCAAGGTAAGAATAGTCAAAACGTCGGTTGGATTTGAACCCCGAACCTTCTGGAAAATGAGTAGGCGCACTAGCCGCTGAGCCATCTCGAACTAGCGAAATCAGATGACGAAGTGAACAATCTTTTTAGTCCTAATGAGGAACTCTAGTCAAAACATGACGTCCGATCCACCACAAATTTGCCTTACCCACCTCGTCGAGCTATGTGTGGCGCTCTGCAACTGTGACGGCCATCCCTATTCTACCGGTATAAGTATAGTCAGTGATCTTCAGAACGTGTCTGTGGTGTACTCATTCCCTCTCGTTTTTACCGCCACACCGGAATTCGTAAAATAAATCGGTGATTCCCGATAGTGCGTGAACTTCTGTTTATTAGTCGGAGGTAAACAGATGCCAAGAGGACGCAAGAACCAATACATTCAATCAAATATTAAATACGAAAAGCTACCTACGAAACAACTTAGGCGTCTTATAAGAGTTAAATTCTGTCTTCCTTGCGCACACTTCCGGCTCCAGCCACATGAAGAGAGCAACAGCTAGAAACTGCTCGTTATATCCCACCGCAAAGCACCCCCACACACTCAATCCATTATTTCCATAAGGATTTTACAAGATAAATAGGTTTGACTGTAAAGCAGTGACACCGACGATCAACAGGGATGTCCGTGTGACGATCGCAGTCCCGTACCAGTTTGGTCAATGGTTAGAGGTCTGATGAACCCAGTCTCCTGGCCCTCCAGGTTGGGGGCTGGAACGTGAGTTCCGTATAAAATAGTGATACACTTGCATTTCCCGCCAAACACCGCTGACTTGCGACAAGGCCTTCGATCCAAAGGATTTGGCTGAGGAACCTAATCGTCCTCCTGTCTAGGTGTGGGCGCCCTGGCGGTATTCTAACTCACGTACAACCATAAACTGCACATATGCAAATGAACTCTTGCAATATCAACCGTCGAGTGGTGCCGTCAGCCGGGTCGCATTACTCGCTGCATACAGCAGGGTGGGTAAGCGAAAACATGCTACTGCTGACGCGTTCCTTCTTTCACTTTCACATACTTTTTCTTCTCCCTCTCCCCATCCCATTAATAACTCTGTCCTTGTAGGCGCATCACGTAAGACTGATGACCCCATCCGCTTATGCAAACAACATCTGCACGTCATAGGGCGCCGACATCCTCAAGCATCTCGAAATCAATCCTCAAGCGTCGACGCCTAGTCTATCTGGCCGCCTTGAATGTGCGCACTCCGAAGTAAGCGGGACAATCAGTTGTTCTTGCTCTCACAGTGGACTCACTTAGCATTAATGTGATACAAGCCGTGGCCGAACTAACCGCCCCATCGCTCTCCACTCGCTCTCGGCTGCGCAAGTCTGGCGATCCAGAGGCTGCTGTGGCAGGATGTGCAGTGGTTGGTATCGTCCCAAGTCAATGGGGGGAAGGACTCTGGTTTGACTGGATACTCGTTGATAGTCGCTTCTGTGCGGCTAAACTGGCAAGGGGGAAGTTGATTGATGTCTGTTTGTCGTGTCTGCTTACGCCCCAACTGATTGTAGCTCTGACACCATCAAAGACAAGCCTTGACGGCCTGAATGCCCTTTTGCGGCGAGCTAAAACCTCAGATGTCGTGGTGATTGTGGGTCTGAACGCAAATTGGGCACGCTTAGCACATCTGAGACTCAAGTAGGTGGTTGACATGGACTGAACTCGGTACGTAGGGATAATGGTGAACGATTGCTCCAGCTGTGTGCTGCTTGCAGGATGTTTTGTGCAGTACTAACTTCCGAAATATCCGAAATCGTCTGGCCACATGGTGTCTTCCAACGGCGTGCCAGCCACGAACTCAAGTCGATCACGTTGTCATCAGTTACCGATGACGCGGATAAGTGGATAAGTAACTGAGTGGCGGTCGTTTTGGAAAACATATGGATTCTGACCACGCGCTCGTCCGAAATCGCTCCTACCGTCGTTTTTCAGTACTGCATAAGGTGTGGGAAAGTCACCTGGCAACTGAGACTAGCAGATCCGGATGTTAGACAGGTTTACCAGAATCGTCTTCTGGAGTCTTCCAAATGATCCACTATCAGATGTGAATTCATGCTGCAATATTGGGGGTTTTGCTCGTAGCATGGCGCTACCATACTCACTCAAACACTGGATATCTGACAGGATAGTGTCACTACCTAAATCTCGGGGAAATATCCGAATATAACTTAACGCGACGAAATATCAAACGCAAACTGAAAGTTAGTGTAAGCGCCGATTGTGGAGTCTGGTGGACACAGGAAGCCAAGGAAACTGATAAGTTAACGCGTAAACACAGCACTGTATGTGGACTGTTAAGTGGGGGGATTGGGAAGGGAGCTACGCATTGAAGGCAATAGCTTGGATGCACGAGCGCCATTGAGGGCGCGACTGGGCCATCAAAACATGTCCTGGAAATCTGTGAACATACTAATTTCATTGCATTCTCAGACTTCCGGACCGTCCGGTGTCCGTCAGGGGTGCACGCTCTCTCCATTCCCATTTAACTTCGTGAGTGATGAGATAATGAGACAAACGCTACATCTTCAAAACCACCGTGTTCGAATAGATTGTGACGAAAACCTTGTTGATCTGGAATCGCTATCGTCTTCGAAGAAGAGAAGGTGCAGGTGTTGTTGGATGAACTGGTCAAAGTCATCCCGTCCTTTGGAACGCACTTTGCACCCACAAAGTGTAAGGTCGTGCTCCTGGACACGCAGCTACTAAGCATGCAGGCAGAGACACTCGAAGTTACACGTACCTTGGAAGTTGCATTAGCTCTGATTGTAGTGTGATAGATGAAGTCAATGCACGAATCTGCAAGACTTGGGTCCCGATCACTAATTTAAGATACCTATGACGGCTGAATCTCGAGGGCAAGTGTATCAGGCAACAATGCGGGCAGTCTGTTATATGACTGTGAGACTTGGTCTGTTCGAGTAGCGGAGCCCAGACGTCTTCAGGTATTCGACAATCTTTGTCTCAGGACCATAGCTCGTGTAGGTTAGTGTCGGAGAAACCGTAACGATACAATTAGAGAGTGAGTTTTCGTGTGTGCAACGGACACTTCCATTGAAGAACGTGTCCAGCAACAGGGGCTGTTTTGGTTAGGTCATGTATTGCGTATGTCAAACAAAAACAAAAAATCATTCAGCTGTAGCACCCCTTTGGTGTCTGACTGCCATGCCACCCGGAGGAAGCGCAGAGCTGGGATACTGCCAGGTTGCCCAAGCCTAGACAGAGGAATTCGAGAGACAGAGGTCGGGTTCGAACCACAGACCTTTCGGTCAATAACTGTGCGCTCTAACCACTGAAACACATCGTCCCCAAACCATCGTTTGCCAAAGAGAGTGCTGTTTTCCGTACCCAATTCAGAATGCCGGAAGCACAAAGGTGGTCACACCTTGAGCTGGTAAAGGGGTATGAAAGAGATTACTCGCCCACCAAGACGGGGACCGCGGGATCCCCATTGCGCTACAAGATAGGGCTGCTAATCGATGTCAATGGCGTTACTGTTATCAGTTTCCATCCAGATTGTTTGAATGAGAGTTTGGAAGTGTAGGCACCCCGGAATGATTGTTGTAAGCTAGCACTAAGTTCACTTTTATCCTTCTCTTCACAATAAGACTGAAATAAATTATGGTTGCACGGCAGTGAAGCAGCAATGTTGAACACTGATTTCATTCTGTCCATGATGATGGCCACGACTAACATCTATGAAGATCTGCGCATGGACCGTCTGAACTGAGGATACTATTAACTTGGTTCGAAATTGTTGGTGGATGGGACCGGTACTCCGATTCATTCACCACTGATCTACCCAGCTAAACGAAAATCAAACATTTCACGAATAGCCCGTTATAAACTGGTCAGTAAGACAGTAGAACCTAAAAAATATGACGAAGCTCCGTGAGAGATTTCAAAGACAGTGCCCACCATCAACAAGAAGACCTGAACTCAGATGCCTTGATTTCCAGATGAGAATTTCCGTCATGTTTGGCGACCGAAATTTGTGTGAACAGTGGTAGGATAAAATATGCCAAAAGTTGTTTTTGTAGGAATCTTAGGGAACTGACGAACACATCTGTATATCGTTGTCCAGACATCCCAAAGGCTGGGCACCACGTCAGTTATCGGTCATAAGGGCTGAATTCAATAACGTTAGTAAGTTCGATGTAGAAGACGAAGTAGAAGACTAAAAAACGGAAACCAGTAACCCATTGAGCAACGCACAACCAAACTACAAGAACACAAGCCAGAACAAACCTGGATTGCGGATAATCCACGGTAAGAACCTCGACCGATTCCATCCAGTGTGTCCGCATAAGAATAATGGTTGGAATGTGAAGAGTGGCTTATGCCATCAGGATGAGCGATTCCCAAGTTCCGCTCCACAGAAGTAGCCTGGGGGCAGATCGAATCCCCATCAACAGGGTCAGAAGGAAATTCTGTGTAGTTCTGAGCAAGATAATTTTCAGTCAGGCTCGGATACTCCTCAAATTCCACTTTAATAAGGAACTGATGGTAAATACGGCGAAGACCGATGCCAGCGTTTGTACATCCATCAGGCAGCTGCAGCTCACTGGCCACATCGGACCACAATCGCTTATCACAGACCATTCGATATCCCCCTCGGACCACCACTGCCGTAAAAAGTGCTGGTAACTTGATCGGGTGACCCAAAATCCGTGGGGTAAAACGACCACATTTCCTAGTAAAATGCGATTAGGTTTGAGTTGAGTCAAACTTACCTCTGAATTTTTCTTAGTACATCAGCAGCGCCAACCTCTATGTCCCGACTCCGTAGTACCTTAGCGAACAAACCTGGACAGCTAGCAATTCGCTTTTGTCTGTTCATCCCCTTGTGGCAAACTCATAGCACGTAGTGGAACGTATCCTGTAAAGAGAACAGCCTTGAAACAACGCGAAAAGTACGGGGGTAAAAGTAACTGCGATTCGCAATAGAACTTACTGACTTGTCGTTGGTGGATGCGAAACTGATTACTATAATTCATTGCAAACAGAATCACCAAATAAAAAACCAACATCCTCATTTTGGACACAAGTCGAGGCTGCTCGTACATTCTGCCTTCATACGATTGCCGTGAGTCCCGAGAAAGGCCCTAAGTTACTCTTGCAGGCTTCAGCTGAAGTGGTATGCCTGTTGTGAACTGCAACTAGTTAACTGGGTAACGGGTGGGGATCAGGAAATGGGGAAGCTGCTAAATGTCCACCAGCCAGAGCCGCTACACTTCCCACATCGCCCTACATACCACGCTAATGAACAATCAGCCAAACAATGCAAATAAACCTCAAACACCACGTTTCTGCTTTAAGCGCTTGAAGCGTAGACGGCAGGCGAGTACGCTTGGGGATAAGAAGGCTCTTCAAAAGGCCCAAGACAAACGGGCCTTTTTCAACCTTCTATGGTCCATTTCTTGATAAGGACGTTAGCTCAGACGGGTGCCCCAAATCTCAACATTTAGTTCATGCAAAAGTTTGCTGTCGTAGAATTTCCAGGAAATTCCAGGAGGAACTTGGAAATGTGAGAAAACATTGGTTGCGGAGTATTGATTTATAGGAGTTCAACTTGCTCAGTGGACACCCATCGGTTTGAATGCGCTACGGCACTTTATGAAAGATATGGAAAACTATTGGGCGTATCTTACTTGCAGAGTATTGCTACATTCTTCATCAAGTAGCACTATCACCTGCCGGAACCCTATCAGTTTTTGTACTGGGGCACGCAAAACACGTTCGAAAGAATAGCCCCGAAAGTTATCGCGCTCAATCGAGACGCCTGTGTGAAGCATACCAATCCGTTCCCAGTGCTCATCACTGGAGGTCCCAAGGCTGATATGTGGAGGAAACATGTGCATTTAAGTAATACTTCTGATTCGGTGCCCATCGATTATTCAAGGGACTGTCTTTCGTGAGCAGTATAAGCACAGAAATGCATCCTCGGCTTGCGTCATTTAACCAACGTACAGTTTCACTTTACGTGGTGTAAAATTATTTTTCGTTGTTCTCTCCAGAAATCCGCGAGCTGATCCAGTTAGAGCCACGGCTTGACTAGAATTTGAGGTAGAAGGAAGTCAAAGTTCAAAGTGCCTTGACGTAACGCATAAGGTTGCCGAAATTTCTAACAGCCCAAGAACTGTTTCGTTTTTCTTGGTGGTAGGCGCAATCCCTTTGGGGTATTTTTGTAAGTGTATTTCGCCGACTGGGTACAAATTTGTACCGAAGCATATCGACACCACTGACAGCAATATACCAGTAATGAACACTCGTGCTTAACAGCCACACAACAATGGCCAAAGAAGGTCTCAGTAAAAAAGGAAACCTTATGTCCACAATGAAAACGATCAAGGGCAAGGTGCCTATACCTTTGGACAGCATTAAACTGAACACACTTGGATATCATGTCGGAGTAAGACACAAGCATTGGGACCAACCAAGCGTCCTTTGTGAACTTCATCTGACCTGAGCTCAGGGGACAACGACAGGCGGACTTTAGCTAGGCAGTCCCACTAGGAAATGACTGTATGCAAGCCAGGTCCTGCAGGGTTCCCAACAAGCAAGATCACATGGGCCATAGCCAGGAAGATGCGAATGCCGCACAGCACTCAGTTTAATACAAGCCACTTTCGTTCCACGCTATCGTGTAATGGCCTGTCCTCCGGGAACCTTCCACCAACAATCGATCGGAAAAGAGAACAACGCTTCTTTGATAGACGGTGGTTGTGCATACGAAAAACATACCCCATCCACCCCGACTTGGCGACTTTTATCTGTTGCAGACTGGTTGCAGCCAGCTTACTCTTGCTGTGCTACGGCGACATCAAACACTTAGGAACTCTCAAGTCCTCTCTTACAGTTTTCCTAACTGTTTATTCGTTCTGCAGTTTCGGAGAGGCGCAAGGGGGTGGGAAACCTTAAAGTAGGATTTTCCATTTTGAATGTGCAAAATGCACGCCAAAAGATGTATCACCTCCGATATTCTGTCTAAGGTGGCTTGCGCGGGTAAGTAATCGTCGTTCGCATAGTTCGAATCCGTCAATCTCTCCAAAGGTTATTCCTGTATCTAGGTTCACGATCCCTTGGGGCGTGCAAACTATGATGACGTCAATGGTAAAACGGAACAAAGCAGAGAGGGGGAAACCCTGAAGCGCCCAACTAGTTGAAAGGAAACTTCCAGACAGTTCCTTGTACACCCTAACCCGACCGGAGGTCACGGAGAAAGTCTATGAAATTCAAGAGCATACACCCCTGGCAAAAATTAGATAGGAGAGCTAATCTATCAACTGAGTTGAACGCCCTGTCAGGGATCGCGATTGTTGGTCGCCGGTAAGTGGCGCTACTCTGTCAGGAAAATGTGCTGTTATATAAGGAACATCGCACCAACTGAAACAAATCCTCCAAACAAACGATATCATATCGCGGTGTTTGCACCTCTATGACCCACGGAAACACAGCGGGGGTTACACCCGCAGTTTCAGGTAACAGGTTGGTCAGTCGACAGAGCTCTGATAAAAACTGCCTTCTGACCCTCCAGGATTGGCTTTGCAACTGGCAAGACGGCTTGCCTCTCACTAATTGTACTCTTGTAGTAATACGTCTAACCCCATCTACCGGTTTGTGGTCGGGCTACCGGTAAAAAAATCGTTCAGCTGTGACACCCTTGCTGTGCCTAGCTGCCATGCTACCCGAAGAAAGCACGGGAGCTAGAATGCAGCCAGGTTCCCCAAGCCTAAACAGGGGAAATCGAGAGGCAGGGGTCGGGTTCGGACCACGGACCATCTGGTCAGTAGATCCACGCACTTACCACAGCCACCTCGCCAAAGGCTTTAGCTGAGGATCCTAATCGTCCTTCCGTAAAGGTGGTGGGACAGTGTCCAGACTTTACAACCATGATCATCATCATCATCATCACCGACAGCATGACATCAGTGTTCAACACCAATGCTTCACTGCCGTACAACCATGACTTATTTGAAAGCCTTATTGTAAATAAAAGAATAAAGGTGGATGGGAAAGGGAATTAGTGCTAGCTTAACACAATCATTCCGAGGTGCCTACACCTCCAGGCATTCACTCAGGCAATCTGGACAGAAACTGACAACAAGAACGCCACTGACATCGGTTGGCAGCCATATCTTGTAGTGTCTCCAACCAGGCACAGTGAGGATCACGCGTTCCCCATCCTGGAAGGCGAGTAGCACCGACAGCACCCAAGCGTTTGGTGATCTTCATACTCCTCTGCCAAGTCAAGGTTTGGCCACCTCTCTGTTTA
>NW_008751715.1:1002156-1033686 GCF_000715545.1 Opisthorchis viverrini
TGACTGCACGTCCACAAGCATGGCCTTACACTTTGTGGGTGCAAAGTGCATACCAAAGGACGGGATGACTTTGGTCAGTTCATCCAAGAATACTTGCGCCTTTTCCTCCTCTTCGAACATGAGAACGATGTCGTCTGCATATTCCAGATCGACAAGGTTTTCTCCACAGGCTATTTGAATACCAGGGTTTTGGAGACCCTCCAGCGTTCGTCTCATTATTTCATCGACCGCAAAGTTAAAAAGGAATGGAGAGAGTGGGCATCCCTGACGGACACCGCATGGGGGCGGAAGCTTCTGGAGAGCTCTCCGTACACTCTCACACGTCCGGAAGTCTGAGAATACAAAGAAGGTATTATGTTCACAAAATTCCAGGGCATTCCTTGGTGGGCAAGCGTCTCAAGAAGAACAGACCGGTCAACCGAGTCGAATGCGCCTCGGTGTTTGCACCTCTATGACCCACGGCCGCCGACACCAGTACAACCATGAACGTTATAATAAAAAATAATATGCAACATCGGCCGTCACGTGGTGTCACCAGCCGCAGTGCTTTACACACTGCATACAGTACATACATACAGTAGGGCACTTAAGCGAAAACACGATACTGCTGACGTCACCCTTTCTGTGCCCTCGCGCGCACTCACTCTCTTCTACCCTACTCAACTCCACCTGTCTTAACGCACTAGGCCTGACCGCCTTGTTCGCCATACATCACGCTAAGCTGCAGCTTCTTTGCATCCTACTTCGCTGACAAGCCTAAACACTTCAAAATCTGCTTTTTAGGTCCGAAAAACCATGAACTAATAAAAAATAATATGCAACATCGGCCGTCACGTGGTGTCACCAGCCGCAGTGCTTTACACACTGCATACAGTACATACATACAGTAGGGCACTTAAGCGAAAACACGATACTGCTGACGTCACCCTTTCTGTGCCCTCGCGCGCACTCACTCTCTTCTACCCTACTCAACTCCACCTGTCTTAACGCACTAGGCCTGACCGCCTTGTTCGCCATACATCACGCTAAGCTGCAGCTTCTTTGCATCCTACTTCGCTGACAAGCCTAAACACTTCAAAATCTGCTTTTTAGGTCCGAAATCCGGTCTACTTAGCTACCCTCAATGTCCTCACACCGAAGCAAGTAGGATAACAAGCGGCCCTTGCTTGTATGCTGGATTCCCCCTGCATTGGTGTGTTGTCTGTCAGGAACAAGGATACAGGACACAAGTGTTGTGATTAAATTGACTGCCGAAGAGCTCTCTTCCAGCTTTCGCTTGCGAACTTCTGATGATGCAGAAGCTGCTGCAGCTGGGCATGACAGGGTGGGTAGTGCATTGACCCTCTGCATGACCTGGCAGAGGAGTATGAAGATCACCAAACGCTTGGGTGCTGTCGGTGCTACTCGCCTTCCAGGATGGGGAACGCGTGATCCTCACTGTGCCTGGTTGGAGACACTACAAGATATGGCTGCCAACCGATGTCAGTGGCGTTCTTGTTGTCAGTTTCTGTCCAGATTGCCTGAGTGAATGCCTGGAGGTGTAGGCACCTCGGAATGATTGTGTTAAGCTAGCACTAATTCCCTCCCCCATCCACCTTTATTCTTTTATTTACAATAAGGCTTTCAAATAAGTCACGGTTGTACGGCAGTGAAGCATTGGTGTTGAACACTGATGTCATGCTGTCGTTGATGATGATGATGAGTGCATTGATCGATTGAGCGGAGGCGTTTTTACCTGACTGAACACTCGCTGGTTGGCACCTCTGCGCAGTTTGTTTGGCAACGTTTTTGGAGGAATCTCGAGAAACTTATGCCCACTGCTTCTTGTTTATTGTCTGATCACGCTCCGACGGGCTATGGCTCTCATTCTAGCAAGGACAGTTCCTACGGGGAGCTAGGTGCTCTGTTACCGCCGGCTAAAAGCCCAGACATCGTTGCAGTTGTTGACATAAACGCTAGGGTAGGCAAATTAGGTAGGTTGGACGCGAGACGCACGGACAACGGAGAGCGCCTGCTTCATACGTGTACCGATCACAAATTGTTCCTTTGCAGTACATATTCACGGAAAAGCTCGACAACGTGGTGTTCACCAAGAAAAATGGAAGATACGACAGCTTTGGTGCAAAATTAATATTGGTTTAATGACAGACTATCTACTGGTTTGTCTCATCTGGAGGAAACGGAAGGCACCAGCGGCAGAGTTGACTGTAGGCACTTCCATGCATCGTTGTCAAGTCATAAACTGACCGCCTCTTGCTCGTCCGATCCAAGATTGGATGAATAGAGCTCAACGAGGCAAACGGTCCCCTGGCATACTCAGTGCATGGCCTAGCCAGCGCAGCTTGTGGAGTGTGACCAGCTGATCTATCGAGAAAGAGTGGACTGTCCAGAAATCGCAGTGAATCCTCGTCAGGAAACACTGTCCTCATCTTTGAAGACGAACACAATGTTAGTTAAACGAACTGACCATCATCGCACCATCATACAAAACTCGCCTTTCATCTTCAAAGCGCATATAGTCACGCTTAGGAACGTGTGGTCTCTTGTGTTTCAGGAAAAACTGCGTTTTTGCACACCTCGGTAGTCGTATTAGCACTGACAGAAGTGTGTATGATCAAATGAGTGCACGAATATCAAAGGCGAGAATAACTTTGCAAAAAGGCACAACACTCGGTTTCAAGGGTTGCTGTATCAGCCTACAGCAAGGACCGTATTGTTGTATGGCTGCAAGACGTGGCCTCTGCGAAGAAGTGATGACACGCATATTCAGGTACTTGACCACCGATCTATCAGAAGCTGTTATCAGATGGTGTCTACGGATCCGTAACGAGGCAATTAGGATACGGGTATTCAGCTGCGTAGCAGATGCTTAAGTCGCGGAGAACATCCACCACCGTCAATTGCGGTGGCTCGGCCATGTTACTCATACCGAAACATCGTCTACCGAGACAAGTGTTGTCCTCCGTGCTTCCCTCAGACTGGCGAAAAGTGCGAGATGGATAACGTATGAGTTGATAGAAGGGTGCAAAAGAGGTTAGGGAGAGTTTGGGTATTGTTATTGCAGTACGCCTTTAAGGATGGAATCCCTGAGTCCTCCAGCGGTTGGCTGGTGGCAATGCGAGAAATAGTAGCTAATGGATGCCGTACAGTCAGTTTCGCCTCACACTGAGCTCAAGGTAGCTCACTGGTACAGGAACGAACTTAGTGACCGGAAGGTTCATGGTTCGAGCCGAAACTCTGCATCTCGACTGTTCCTGTCCAGGCCTGGGCATTCTGGCAGTGCCTCAGCCTTAATGCTTCCTTCCGGCGGCATGGCGGCTATTCGCCGAAGGGGTGTCAAACAAAATGGAAGTCATTCATCTGTAGCACCCTTCCGGTGCCTAACTGCCATGCCATCCGAAGGAAGCACGAGGTCTTGGATACTGTCAGGTTGCCCAAGCTTAGACGGGGGAAGTCGACAGGCAGATGTCGAGTTCGAACCACGGACCCTCCGATCAGTAAATTCACGCTCTAACCACTTGGACCACCTAGCCCAAGCTGAACGGTCATTACCATTATTTTGTTTCACATTATCTACTTGAGGGTTTGAGGTATAGGCACCTCAGAATGCCTGTAAAAGGCTAGTATCAGTTTCCTCCCTCGCCCGTTCTTTTCATTCATTTGTTATTTGATGCTTTAGGTGTAATTAAATATACGGCAGTGAAGCGCTAGTGTCAACACCGATGTTGCTGTCTCTGGTGATCACCAAGTGAAACACGCGGCGGCCCTTGTGGAGCGCATTCAGTTGAAGAATAACATGGGTGGGAGATTCGGCTCGGATTTAATTCAGTCTCCGTTGGCACCAGATTTATTTGAAAATGAGTGAAGTCCGTTGGAATAACTTACTTTTATAAGTAGATTGAACACTACGAAGCGGTTTCCATATGCGAATGCAACAGACCTACATACACTTCAAATTCGGCTTTTAAAATAGGTTGTGACAAGTTGCCTTGAGGTCTACTTTGTTTGGACTTGAGATGGCTTGACAGTTAAGGCACGAAACTACTGGTCAGAAGGTTCGTGTTAACGTCTAGGCCTGGACAACCCAACTTTCGTGTTTTCAAGTGCGTCATATCGTCTATGCACCGAGGGGTGCCGCGGCTGAACAGCTCCACTTCGGGTGTCAAGTGTGATGAGGCAGCTTCCTGCAGTCCTCGAATCGTGGCAACCGAAGCACGATGGTCGGTAACGAGGCTCTGAGAACCAGTGGCCGAGCGTTGGTTCCAGTGACGTGGTCGTCGACAGCCTGTATACCTACATTTGAAGGTGCCGTAAGTGCAGTGATCATAGCTCAATAAGAACCATTCGGCTGTGACACCCTTTCAGTGCCTAGTTGCTATGCCACCCGACGGAAGCACGAAGGCTGCAATTTTGCCAGGATGCCCAAGCCTGGAAAGAAGCCGAGATGCAGGGGTCAGATTCGACCCACGGGCCTTCCGGTTCGTAAATTCGCGCTGTAGTCACTGAGTCACCTCGACCCGCTTAACGTAAACCTTACCTGTCCCAAAAAATCATCTTCAAACAATTAGCCGCAAATGTCTTCGCAGCATAGCTGTTCGCACTGGCTAGATTAGTGAACGGGCGGCTGGTGATAATTCGGGTCTGCAAGAGCAGCAGGCAGAAACCTGTCAAGTTACGTGCGCTATGTAGGCCCGATCACTATCTAGAGACAGGCAATGATGCGACGTGCGAAGAAACCCGAGCACGGTAAGAACTTCGCACTTACCCAGCCATGGACTATGTGGTCCTCCTTGCGCATGTTTGGAAACCGTGTAGAATACGACGAAATTCCACCGGTTTCATTCAAAGACGTCAAGATAGTGATTGTAAGAAAACCCATCAACCTGTTATCTACTGTTTGATGGGGACAAAAAGTACACTGTCTTGGAGGAGCCCATCATTGACCTGATCTTCAAGAAAGGGTCGCAGATGTGATCGTACTAACCGAAAGGGGATCAGTCTAATTTCGGTGGCTCCGAAAATACTAGCTTCCCATTTCTCCGAAGCACACACGGAAAGAAGTCCAAAAAACTAAAGACTACACGGACCAAACTTTCACCCTCCGTCAGATGTGCGGACACCACCAGATTCACCAGCAACCAACCGTACTGGTTCCCTCCTGATCAGAGGGGATGGTGAAAACCTCTGTTGATAGTTGGGGTACGTGATAAACATGTCGTCATTGATTTGGGTCTATAAAACATGGTAGCTAAAATTCAAGTTTATGGTGAGACATCGTTCTTCATTAACTTCGCTGTGGATATATTCCGCAAGGCGGTTAAAAGATGAATTGCTTATGATAGAGAGGAACAGCCCCATCAAGCAGTGTCCTTGACCGGTAGTGAAGAATCAGTGTAAAAACTGTTGTTGTCACTGATGATGACGAGGATGGGTGATGACGCTAGAGGCACATCGGGTCGTTTAGGTCTGGCTCTCGTTCGTACGGGGGTACGAAGGAATTCGGACGACTAACACACGGAGCACATGACTAGGCTAGCGGAACTTATGGAGTATGATCATTTCATCTTTTGTAAGCGACTTCGTTCTTTCGACAACCATTTGACGTACTTCGGCATTACCGATCCGATATTCCCGCCGGACACAGGTGATGTTCCGAAGACACCCATGGTAAAGCAGTAAATTTTTCAACGTCTGTTGGTTTCTGGCCCACATAACACTACGGAGCACACCGCAGTGTGAACGGGATGCTTGACAAACAAGCTGTCTTGCCAACGCCGAATGTGATGCAGATTGACAAAAGCCGTTCTGGCCTTCCCAACAAGCATGGGAAACAGCAATATTTGCCCAAGAAATCGATAGGTGGGGGAATATTAGTGGGCGAACTGCGCAGGTAAACGATTCCCGGTTGCCCAGGTTGAGGAGGAAGACGACTTAGATGAAGCACCCCAACTTGAGTCAGCTGACTAAATAATCTGACGCACAAGGCAGTGAGAGGAACTAGGGTGTTTTTATTCAGGAACCCTGCCCCGAGAAAAGGGTATCGCTACTAATAGATGAAGTGCGACGTCCTAATTGTGGAGGCCTATCAAGGCAAGTGACAAAGGGTGTGAATGTTGTTCTCGATGCTTCACGTACAAGCAGTTCCTCCATGCAAACGCAAACGGATGGGAGCACAAGTGGCAGTCCAGTTACAGTTCTGGATAAACGTCCGGAATATCACCTATGATACGCTTATCCACTGTAACTAATAATTGATCGAAAGGAATGTTCGGTCACTGGGCCTTTGATAGCCGAACTGCTGCACGAAGAGACTGGAACTTACCTTGGTGTGACGGCTTGCGCACCTCATCGACCCATTGAGCTATTTTGGGGGGTTTGCCCGCGACACTCACAGGGTCTCTCATACCAGGTTGGTCAACGGCTAATCTGACGAACAGTCTCCTGGTCCTCCAGCTTGAGGGTTGGAACATGTGGCGACTTGTTCCGTAGAAATGGTGATGCATTTGCATTTCCTGCCAAACACCGCTGCCTTGTGGTTAGATTTTTGAGCCAAAGGCTTTGGTAGAAGACCCGTCTATGTGTGGGCATCCTGAAAGTATCCCAGCCCACACACAAGTACGGTGGTAAACCATAGGTGTTGAACACTGATGTCATGCCGTCGATGATGATGACAGTACGCCTAACAACTTGAAGACGGGAGAAACTAATTATCCCCGACCCACCGGAGGCTGTGTTCCCGGGCGTCGATAGAGACAAATCTGGAGGTGAACATGAACTTCTCCAAAAGCCTTGCCAAAGAAGTATGTGAATAGTCAAAATTTTGACTCACGAACAGAATAGACTGAACCAACAGCTGTTTATCGTAACTCGAATTCTAAAAAACTCACAATAACAACAGCGACTTGTACCTCATTGTCTTCGCAAGAAGTTCAAGCATGTTTGCCAGAATAATTTACTGTTTGACCACAAAATCAGTTTTCCGAACTCACATACACCCAAACACGCTCTAATACTTGCTGGTGGTGAGTGAGGGAAAGCAAATACCTATCACACATTTGCACTGCCCCTATACATCACAAATTGTATCATCAGGCGGTCAGTTTTCAGCTACAAATATATGGTCCCAACTGGCACCGCATTGATCACCGAGGGTAAGGAGAATAACAGATTGCAAGTCACGCGTTGGAAGTGAAAGCCCAGTCACATTATTGATCTTAAATGGTTCTGTCCAATAAGGCAAGGACTGGAAACCTAAGCGCTGAAGGAGATAACAGTGATGCAGGACCGCTATTAGCCCAGCAACACAGCCACATGTCAGGGTTGCAAACCACTGCACTGTGCCGTCGGAATCCCCAGTCCCCGATGCGACTGAGTTGATGGACACAGGCTTTCATTCAACTGGCTTTCACTTAGCCTGACGAAGCTTTTGTGTCAAAAGCGAAACGTTGCCCAGCAAAAGATCTACGGATTGTTTACCAAACCCCTCAGAAGTTTTCATTCTTTGTTACCGGACCATGAATTGATCACCCCTGGATCGTCTCCACCCTGAATGGTATTCGCATGGGCATTTCCTACTCACCGTTTCCATCTCTGGTTGTAGGAAGAGAGAAGTCTGACACTGGCAGCTATCACCTTCGGTTGACCCGTAGCAAAGGGACTAGACCTCATCGTCGAGTCGTTTTATGTACCTAAGTAACCCGCTGAGTTGTACTGGGGGATGTCCACCAAACGCCCAGTCTCTCCAACAAGTTGGTCAACGAAAATATATCTGATCAACCCAGTCCCGTGGTTCTCTAGGTTGAGGGGTTAGAACAATCGTCATCAACATCACCACTGACAACACCAAAAGAATACTGGTGCTTCATTGCAGTGCAACCGTGTCAGTTTGTTTGGACAAGGCCTTATAATGGAAGAGGCACAGAGAAGGAAACTTAGAGCTAGCCACCCACAAGAACCTGAGGTGCCTAAACCGACATTCACTCAGAAAGTCCGGACACAGCATGAAGGCTACAGACGCCGTTTAGTCGCCATGTCTTTCAATACCTCTAGCCGAACACAGGAAGGGTCACGTAAACAGTATCCAGGAGGATGGATAGCCTAAACATCACCCAAACTTCGTGTAACGAGTATTCTCATTTGTTCCTCTGGATGTACGAGTCCAAAATAACCATCGCATCAAGAGCTGCAATGCATATATCCCAAGCTTAGACCAACAGCCGTGGGTATGCATGAGCTGAGCGTTGCCATGAGGACACGCTTTAGTTAGAAAGTAACACTTGTTCAGTCTAATGAGTACATTAGGAGGGTGTGTTTAGCCCTCATACGAGTGTTGGACTGCATGTATGCGCTGACATGTCCAACAGCCTCGGTTCGGTTGACGAAGGGTACACTCCTGAGTTGAAGTTTCCGATTCTAACGCCTGTGATGAAAGGAGTGCTCAGTTTTCGCTATACCGTTCAGCTCGAGTGAATGAGATGTGTAAGGCTTCAGCATCTCTTCAACTGGAGGAAAGAGCAGAGCTTCGGTCACGCAACTGGGTTGTTCGCACGCATTTCCACACTACATTGGGGAGTAGGGGATTCAACCAAAATTTCTGTTGTCCTTTAACAGTGCGTAGCACAAAGACCGCCTCAAAGTTCATTTGGGTAGAAACTCAATAACTTAATGCTCCCTCACACAGTAACAGGATGACTGGCTAGTGAGCGATGGTTTCCAAAGAGCGAACTTCTTCCGAATAGCCACAAGCAACTGTCCACCTCAGCTGAGACGTCTCAAAGTCGACCACATGAGAAGTGGTATGGTTGCTACTACCATAACGTCCTTCTGTCCCAGCGTGCGGCAGGGACCACATGGACATACTTCCTTCGGAAATATCCAGACGGGTCGGAACGTGCTCCCTACCCGTCAAGCCCAGAATCCCACGGACCGCATGACAACCTAGTGTCAGACCACTGCCATAAACTTGGATGAAAGCTATCTTAGGGTAACGTGGCGGCTAGACCCAGAAAGCATGTTAGCGCTGGAGGATTTTTACCGCGCGTGGCTTTTTTTTATGTACAATGCGCAAGCCACGGTCTTCTAGTCCGTACTCAATAAACAAGATAGAAGACGGTAGTGCAATTGGAAATTAGTGTGAAAAACGTTCCATACACTCAAAAAGTATATAAACCACATCATGTCAACTGTCAAGGCTACAACTGCCGCGAGAAAAGATTCCCAAACTTGAAAACAAGTTCGAAAAGTCGCGCTATCGGCAGAACAACAGATTAAAACAAAACAAACGAAAATCTACGGCTTTTCAGAGGATTATTCATCTTTTTTGGTGTTTTCAAGCCTTTCAAGCCATTCAACGGATTTGGCTGACTCGTAGGCTTCATGTGATACATTTCTAGGATTTGCACAACAGCTTTTCTCATTTCGGCTGTCCAAGTCGCATTTAGAATCCAGTCTAGGCCACATTAGGGTGTCTTTCGAGTGGTTCTTCTCGCTGGCAACCTTGATACCGAGCTCTCAAAGCGTGAGGAGTGGCTCTATTCCCTTTCCACGCTTGTGCCTTTCAGGGGGACATTAGCCGCTGAAAGGGAAGTACAAACCAGACCCGAGAAACTTCCGTGAAATACCATATCCAGATAACCCATTGCTCCATGGAATCTTACAGAATACCACTCATCCCAACTCATAGTGGCTTCGGCGCAGGCTTCATTTATGCACATGAGCAGGAAGACCTAAATTTAGAAAGTTCGGATCGGTCAGTGAAGGTGTAAAAAAGAAAAAGTTAGGAACCACTGGTCCCCCATAGCCCACGGCGACTGGTCTAAATTGGTGGTGGTATCTGATGCGTTTTTGCATTGGAACCTCAACTCACTTTTATTCCAGAGAGCATTTTTAACCGGAAAACACTATTTTAAAAATTCAACGTGCATGAGAACCCTCGGTTGGCGGGTTCTGAGTCTGAGAGACTCCTAGAGGTGTTACTTCCAAAGCAGTTAGTGACCCATTAGAACAGAGAAATACCCAAAATTGTTCTCCAGCGCGTTGGGCGAAAGACCCGAAGTGTCTTATCGGGTCACTATAGTTAGCATTAAAGTATGGGAGGTGAGCTATTTCTAGACCGGTCGCACGAGATTTGACTAGCCACAAGGATGCAGATAGAACAGCATTGCCTATTCAGATGGAGACCATGGCCATAGGCTTTTCCCACTTTTTATAACGTTGACCTCTCACACGCACTCTTTAGCACCCACAAACCCCCGGTCATGCTTTATTCTGGCTGTATACGCACGATCACGCCTGACGGTGTACCACAAACAAGTTGGGGATAAGTATTATTATTATTAGCGCTAACCGGATACATATAAAACTTGTTGGAAAGAATTTTAGCGGTGGCTTATTGAGGATGAAATAGAGGATGTTCATTCACTGTTTACGCTCTCAGGTTTTCATATAGTCCCTGGCCACCAGCCTGATGCACGCCCTCCGTGGGGTAAGCCATGGCTAATTCTTGGCCATTAAACGCGTCATTCTGCCTAACGCTGAAGATATACTGTTTTTTTAATTGCAAGCGCTATCTCCTGTCTAGTTTAAACACACTCCGAACCGAGTCGATCACCTCAGTATCAGGTCGCGCAGCACTTAATCTTGTTATATTTTGGGTATGATCGTGGACAAATGATCCCTTCTTTCAATACTTTTCCATTGGGTTGTTGGTGGAGGTCTCTTCCACGCTTTCCTAATGGAAATCTCGCGAGTGAATTGCTTTACCGGTCGCATCCAGGCGATGATACGGCCCAGAAGTCCATACCGCAGACTTCAAAGTGCTAGCATAAATTCGACGGATTGTGACGGTCTTGTGGACGCGTTTAACACTTAATCGGGAACTTTTGGGAATATGAACCAGCGACAAGCCATCAAACTGGATGTGACAGTTGCTGTACCGTCGTCACAACGACGTATGAACTTCATGGACAGTCCTATACATGATCGTCGAGCTTCAGTCAGGCTTGTCTTTGGTGTAACGGTGCGTACTACTGACGAGGCATGCAATATGATGACTGTAACACTATGATCATGCCTGACAGTATGCTACCCACTAGTTGGGAATAAATACTATTATTATTATCATTATTACCTGTCGCGTTGAGTCGAGGCGGCAGCTGTGCCAAATCAGCTGGCGAAAACGACCGGTGGAGTGGTAATGCATCACGTCATGGCCAACCATGGGTGCTAAAAATTATCCAAACCAATCAGGGGCCTTGCTTTGAGAGCGAAGGGTTCAGGGCTTGTCTGCAGAAGCTGGGCAGCAGACGGCCAAGTACGGCACCGTGCTTCCCGCAAATAAATGGTCCAACTGAACGTATTAACCGAACGATCAAGCAGTGGCTGGCCAAAGGTGACTGGAAAGTGAAACCGTAAATGGTGTTGCTAGCTCATCGTGCTTCCATACGGCCAACCAGAGGAAAGTTTACGTTCACTCTGGTGTGCGGTCGATATCCGCGCTTTCCAGTTGGTCAGGAAATCGGGTTGTGGCCGGCAACACACTTGCCTCCGGAGGAGCTAGAAGAAGGAAGGAAGAAACCTCGAGAAAATTTGACCGCCGTTCAGGAAAAGAATAGGCGGAAAACGGTCAGTAAAAAGGCAGGATCATTCCCCATAGACAGAAGGTCTAGTGGAAGGATCATCAGAATCCTGGGTTGAGCGGGCTGGGGCCGCTGAAGCTTGGCAGTCGATGACAAGGTCCATTTGCCATTACCGACCGTCGAAGGAACGTCTTTACGATTCAAGACGGTCGGGGATCGAAAAGAGCAGCCTCCTGAGTGGCATGATACACTTGAAGAGCGGCCGATTAGACCCCCCGCCAAAACCGACCTGACGGTGGTAAATGAAAATCGGCGGCATGCGAACGACCCTTAAGGGGGGAAAGGTGTGCAACGGTGGATACCACTGATGAACTATGCGAGTAGTATGTTTTCTCGTAAACCGGCCTCGCGTCTCGTGAAAAGTGAGAACTATTACGGCGTTTGCTTGCATTTGATTAACAGTCAAGGGATATCCAGGAAAGTTCAGGAAAACACGTTCAAGGGGAAGAGGATATTCAGTTCTGTAAACAGGATGAATATGTGAGCTTTGCTCCCCTGTCCAATAGTCTGTAACTTTTCAGTTGGTGTTTCCCCAAAAAACAACTGGTGGTGTTGCATTTTCGTGAGATGACTCGACCTCGGAATGGCTCAGTTAGGTCTGAAGAAAAGTGCGAAGGCTTTGCAAAACAAGTCGCTTCTGAGGCGCCATACCGCGTGTTTACAGTGAGCCTCTGTTAGCGTTTCCGCTCCGCTATCAAGGAATCAAGGGATTCATAGGAGAACCGTCCAAGATGTGAGCTATCACCAGAACAAGCTCAGACCGGCGGCACAGGCGTCCGGAAAATTGCTCCCAGTTTAAGTTTTTTCTTTGCGGAAGGCAGGGTATGAGTTACGCATTAGGGTAAGAATGTCTTCGGGAATGCTATACAGTTGAAGTGAGAGGTACCACCTGCTAGGTTTCTCGCACCTTGGGAGATGTGGTAGGGGAAGAGTTGGTGGACGTGAACATAGAATTTCTATGTATTCTTAAACTTCCGTACATGTGACAGTGAGTGGAAGGCTCTTCAAAAGTTGCCCTACACAAAGCAGTACACGTCAGGGGTACCCGCTCTTTCTATTCTTGTTTAAATTTTGTGTTCGATGAAATGATGTGATGAACGCTGGAAGTTCTTCACAAAGCTGGCATTCAAATAGCTTCTCACGAAAGCCTTGTCGGTATGGAATTTGCAAACGATATCGTTGTCAAGGGGGAGAATTTGTAGGTGCTTTGGACGAACTGAACAAGGCTATCTCGTCCTTTGATGTGCACCCACGAAGCTTAACTTAGTGCGGTCACTGAATATGCCACCTGAATTTCGGGGAGTGCCACACGAAGTGTTGTGCATCAGTTCACATCGTAGGTTGTTTTTTGTATCACTGTGAGGCTTGGCACGTTTGAGCAGCGGAACTGAGACGTCTCCAGATGTTTGACAACCGTTGTCCCTTAACCATAGCTCGCGTGGTTCTGGTTGTCAGTTGTCATCCAGATTACCTGAATTGGTGTCTACAGAGAAAGTAGGATGAGACCCGNACACTACCCGCGTACACTGAACGCAGCCTCACAATAGCCGGAAATAGCGAGCAACTTTCAACATGTGCGTTTGAGAAATGAATGTTCTTTTACATATATCAGGATGCTGAATACAAAAAATTGTTGGTATACAAACGTAGGCACGTCAACTGATCGGTCTATCAGAATGAAGCCGCTAACTGTCGATCTCTAGAGGAGGAAAGAAGCAGCAAGGAAAGAAAACGGTGTCACAACGAACATGCATAAGTTACGTTACTCATGAGTTATCAGAACACAAGGAAAATTACCACTGTTTACTGTTGTTTCATAAAGTAATCAACAAGAATTAAGCTGAAAAGATACTGTTATCACAATAAGAGGAAGAAAACTCACATTCTTTTAATGTATTTAGCTCCATGAACTGTTCGAGTAACAACGACAGCAGTTCGAGTGAGTGCATATAAGGCTCATTGAAGCAAGATTGAGAGCCTGCATATCAAGATAACAGCAAGCAGTACTAGTGAATATCCTGTTTCTTAACTAAGGAGGCGACGGTCTCCATCCTGGAGTTCAAATTCACCCTTCTTCCGGGTCAAACATGCATTTGACTCCTTTTTCAAGCGGCACACAGCCATGTTCAAAACTCCTTTTTAAGTTCGATAACGGATGGAAGGTCAGATTATTGATGCAAAAACCCGGCAAATCGGCGCACGTAACAGTATACAAAATTCTTTTTCCAAAAGCTACCTCGAGACCTCAGCTTTGGCGAACTGGTCAAAACACCGTCCCAGATATTCAGTAATCAAAAGTTTTTGTGCAGTTTCCGTTGCCAATGCCACAAGCTGTCCAAAAAGATAATTAAAATTTCATCACCTTGGTCAGCCTCTCAGTCGCGAACGTGAGCGCTTTAAGCTCATCTCATTGACGGAGAACACTTTCAAGCACCTCATTTTTGTATCCGATTTCCGTTCGCTCCAAGATGCAGAAATCAGAAACCGGCGGCTCCAAAGAATTAGGCAGTATACCTAAATAAAGTTGCACTCCACTCCACCGAATGCAAACGCCTCTACAACCTGAAGCACGACGCGCACGTCATATGTCAGTCACCTGCTACTCCAAGAAGCTCTGTCCACGCAATGAACTGCTGCGTCTAAAATAAACCCGACAACAAGCCCGGTCGAATACTGATATGTATCGGAATCGGGTACGATCAACGGATATACGCGACCTGAGAACGAGCGCACAACTCCCCAGCTATGACGCGAGCCCAACCACTCCTAGTGCAGACAGAGAAGAAGACCAGACCTTCAGAAGAGGGCTTTTACTGCCTCAACCAAAGGCGAATTACAGTGGGAGCAACGTCGTATATATATATTTCGAGCGACCATGGGGGGCGAAGAGTCAGTCAATGCACACAAAGTATAGCTGGCCAATGGGAAAAGAGCGCGGTCTTTACGGATTGAGGTGCAACATAGCGGAAAAGGCGCGAAATTTAACAATCCAAAAATTTTTGAAAATAAACTGGCAATAATTCGGAAAATAAGCAGTTTTTGGGGATACTGACATCCCCAAGAAATATAGAGAAGATTTTCCACGATTTTTCAGCATTGCAATGGGTAATATTCCACCCGTTATTCCCGGTTCATGCGTCACAGTTGTTCCAGGTACAGTATTTGCGGCCACAATTATGATTTGAGTCAACTACAGGTGCAGCACACAACAGGACGCCACCGTCAAGCCTAAAAATGCTGGTCCGATTTGGCGCATTCAAAGCCGATTTTCCTTGCCGAAGTAAGTTTTTGAAGATACGTATGAAAATACAACCGACTTTGTTTGCTGCGTCGGTTCGGAAATCGCGCTGCCTACTTAACTAACCCGGACTTCCTAGATGGCATCAACGCTCTACTGGATGGTCACCGGTAAACTTTACCTTTTCCAGATGATTTGTTTGTGAAATAAAGTGTCGGTGAATGATTCGAGAATATTGATTTGGTTGATGCTGCCTATTTCGATGATCTCATCGTCATGGATTCTAACCTCGATGAAATGGAACGGAGCCTTGGATACACGCCTGGTTAAATTCAAGTATGGCCCCAGTATACGTCAAGAAAATGCATCTTTTTCATGCAATCCGTAAAGTGTATTCGTTTTATAATTGTCGCTGACGTTGGCCTGGTCGGTTCTGAGGAGAACTAGGCACGTTGCGTGAATTTTTCTAACCGAATCGTCCATTCATATCATGATGTTCACTCATATTAGTGAGGAATTGGTCTGGTTTATTTCGTCCCAGATTGCTTCGCGACTTGTCCTTGAGGACTCGGAACTCGAAGGCTGCGGAAAGTAACAAGGTTTTACTGGAGGTTCGATAATTTGTATCCCGACTTTGAATATGCGAAAACGTTTGAACATCAGTTTATCGAAGAAATACCTGCTCATTGCATGCCACATCCCACAACGAGATGCGACACATGCTCAGAACATTCATTTGAAGGCTAAGAAGCTTATAACATGGGGCGAAATATTTGGATTTACCATTGTGAACTCTTTAAGATAGCTTTTATGATGGATACTTGACTAAACATGTGAACATCTTCTAATTGGTTGGCGTGATATTTTTGTCGAATTGTAGGAAGGTAGTTTGGATAACTCGTAGATACCTGACCAATTAACCAGCGTTTTTGTCGTTAGATTTTGGCGATCTGGTTAAATCACTTCCCCTACTGTTTTTTCCGGTACACGGGAAGTGGATTTTTCAGCGATTCGCTACTTATCTTTAAGTGCAAGCGACAAAAGTGAATAACCGAACATTAACAACAACCAAGCACCGACAACGCCCAAATAAAAGGAACAACATAAACGAGGGATTCAGCTGGATTCAGATGAACCTCTCCCAAAACCATATTTGTTAGCAAATGAGCGCATTTCTCTAATATCCAAACGGTTTATCCGCGATTTAAAGGCTAAGTACTACTGCTCCTTCCGCTCCTAAAATAATGGTTTTCGATCATGGAGTGAGTGGTAGATATGTTTCATCTCAAAATGTTATCAAGCCTGTGCCTACGTTGCAGCTCGTAAAACGTCTGAATTTTGTAAAGTTGATGCGCCGCACCATTGCTGACAATTTTTATTTGTGGTTTCATTTTGTATAACCCCTAAATCCATTCAGCTGTATGCTGTTATAAAATTTGTAGGCCTAATTCACCGATAACCCTCTCCACCTGTGCGACATAAGTTGAACAAATTTCCTGCAGTCAATAACTAATAATGACAATGTTCATCCTCAGCTGATGGGTGGCATACTGACAGCATACGACAGCATACTGACCATAATTTTACAGTCAGTAAAATTATGGCCGACTGGGTTTGTGGGACAGACACAGAAAAGCGCGTACAGACTTACAAGACCCATAAGTAACAAAAGATCCGGTTGAACATGAGCGCTCATAAGTTGCTCAGTCATTCGCAGCAGCTCAGGATATTTCAGTTAGCACTTATTACTTTAACGGACGAAATGAAATAAGGATTAGGAAGCTGCAATAGTCTTTCTTCACAAAATGACCACGAAGACCGGCACAAAAGCTCTCAGAAATATCGGGTATCATCATTTAGGCCGGGAGTTTGGTCGAGTCGCTAAAGCCAGACCGTATTGCGCAGTTAACTTAACATCTTCCGTTTCCTACGTCTGGCCGGTCACTGGTGCACCGAACTGAGAGCACACTGTATTGCGATCAGTCTGGTGCTCGCAAGCATTCGCTGGTGAATGGTCAAAACTTTGCTGGATCGAAATCAGCTTCAGTGGATGCTTTTTGCATAAAGCTTTTGAGGAGTTGCGCATCAATATGTCTACTGGAAGTTTCTCTCAATAATTTGATGCGAACACGTTGCCTTCAGAAGCAATGATAAGAAGTGATGAAAAAAGCAGTTAATCATACAACATGCTTTTCGGTTTCGTTAAAAGATCAATCGCATACTAGTTCTCTTGGATCAGAATATCCGATGATACTAATGAAAAATCAGGGTTTAAATGTCGGTCACAATGACAATTTTGTGCGTTGTTTAGTCAATTTTCCGTGTCATCGACCTCCTTGGAATAATACCATGTGTTGAATTTTGAGCACATAGTTTTCATTTACACTGCTCTTTTTGAATTTTTCAGTGACAAAATCTTGTACAGCACCGCTTGTAGAAACTGGTTGAGTAGTTAACTGCTACAAGCATTTCTTAGCTTGCTTATGCCGTCTCTTGTGCTAGCCTGATATTTGTGTTTTGTTCACAGTTCGTTCCACTAGTGCTTTTCAGTAACACAACCGTTAGGACCATTGCGATGCGTGAGTTATTGAGGTGCCTATTTGTGTATATTCAATCGCCAATACGTTCACAGCGACCGTATTCATTCCGTTCTAGCATGTACGTGCCGCGTGCCCACGAACAAATCATGGAGGGCTTGTAGATATAATATTGTCCGGAAGTTCCCCTGTAAGTGTCCTAAATGCTTCCGGGTTTTTTGTTGACGTATTGTAAAGAAACTTATGAAAACGGAACCTTTTTACCGGAATTTTTTCAGAATTGTGCATTGTAGGTTCAATTTACTGACTGTCATCCCCATAAAGCATGTGACAATGCTGTTAGGGGCTTGAACATTTACCTCAGAATAACCTCAAGAATAAAGAAAACGTCAGGATCAAAACCACGTTGTATTTCTGTGTTACGGGGGGATTTTCTCCAACGCCACCACATCTGAGACCCATTTAAAGCCACTGCGCAAATACAAAGCGATGCAAAATTTGTTCACGTTTGTCACCCTGGCGGAGAGCCGACACTCCCCGGTGGATGGTTCACTGATAGCAAGTGGTAGAGGAACACCCATGGTATGACAAGAAACTTATGAGAAGGAGCAGATTTCTGACGACATAAGTCGGTACGTTACATTGGGTTACCCCAATCGACAATCCACACATACCTTTGCAACACCAACAATCTATAAATCACCCAGAAAAAACAATAAAATTCACCGACGTGCAAACCCCCAGGTGATAAGTCGTCACGTAAAGAGTCAGTTAACACACGTTATTATGTGAGGTGGATATCGCGATTGCAGAATTAGTTGTGCTATCCATTACATGCATTGCTGATCAGTCAGTTGTTGTGCGTTGTGTTCAAAACACTGGCCTGAGGTCACGGGTGCGGGACTTCTTGAAACGTCATGTGACGCCCATTGCTTGTGATTCCCAATAATGATAAAGCAGCCGCAAAGTGCCTCTCAATTTTCAGCTATTTGGCGAGCTTCTTTCGCTTACAGTACAAAGGCTCTATCTGAGGTTTATCTCAGTCTAATTGACTTCATCCGAGAAAATACCCTAAACTAGTGGCTGGCATTATGGAACTTCACCGAAATAGGAGACCCGAGAAAAACCGGAAGAACCAGCTATAGGTGTGGCTTTTCCAAAAGGTGTTTTCGTAAACGCAAATTCGTGGACCCGTGAAACCGAGCCTTTGAGAAATCTATGCCGTAAAATTCATTTTGTAGATAAAAAGTTAGATAGGCGTCGGTCTCAATGCCAGCGTTTATGACAATCGGCCACCAAAAAAGTTATGTATTTAAGGATGTACACACATGTGGAATGTAAGTAGTACGAATAATTTTGTGTGCCAATGGAGTCATCAGGAGCAGCTATATAAATTATAAAAAAGGCATTGCGTGCACATTGCCATGCACCATCCGTTTTCTGGAGTTGACAGCATTGACTCGGCGACTGGTGATCCTTAATCTTACTTTCCTGTTAGGTTGATGTGGTAGACCTCAGTTAAGCTACGATTCTTGCCACTTATCTGGGAAGCTGTTGCCTGTCCGCTTTTCACCTGTCCACTGTCACTGCTGACAGTCATTCTATTTCTTTCCCTTCGCTCCTCTTCCCAGGATTCACTCCTCGACCGCAGTTGCCCAAACGCCCATTAGAACTGTTATTCACTCAAACTGGCTGGTTCCCGGTCTACACACACACGGTCCTCCAACAAAAGGAAAATTATCTGTGAGCCTACATCTGCATGGCTCCCTGTGTCAACCTCCGTCGCACCACGGAGCCGAAAAGGAAAATATCTGTGAGCCTACATCTGCATGGCTCCCTGTGTCAACCTCCGTCGCACCACGGAGCCGCGTATCCCTTCTCCGACCCTCGACGACTGTTACGGGGTTGTCCATAAACCGAAGCATGTCAGTGCAATAATGGCATGGCACTGTCATACCCAGTAAGATGGCACTCCCGCAAATATTTTCTCCAGAATCTCGACCGCAACCCGTCGCTCACTCAAGCTTGTACCCACAACTTCGAGCAGTTTTGATCTGGCCTCGTCTCTGGGAGGGGCTCTTCCGTACCCACTGAATTTTCGCTCAGAATTGCCTAGCCTGGCTTTCCTGCTGCAATTTCGACTTGCCTGTTGCAAAAGTTCAAATCCGTATACGGAGTTCAGGTCGCCCTATGTATTAGCGACTTGCACCCATCCAACCTATTCCCCTGCATCTGACATCCCTACAACATTACAACCAGTGAGTCTGCTTGCTCTCAGATTAAACCACAATTTTGAGACAAAACTTGTCATGTGCTCCCAATTTGAATTATCCCATCTTCATCTCCACTTTTGCTCGTTGTGACTCCGGCCATTTACCTAACGACCCAAGGTCACTCATGGCCAGCAATGGTTTTCAGTTTTAGTTCATGCCACCTGACTCTCTTTGATCTAGTCGAACCTCATGCCCATTTTTCCCAAAAAGTTGGGAAATAACCCATTATTGCTATATCCTCAGGAGTTCCAAAACTAAAATCATGCCAGACGGTATGCCACCCACAACTTGGGACTAAACATTATTATTACTATTATTATTATTATTTAGAAAATTTCAGTTGGGATTGGGAACCAACTGCCAGGATAAGCTCTAGCTAACTCTTTAGCGTTGCACCTTCATCTGACTAGTGCATAGCGGCGGATATTTTCAACCCTGGTGAACTTGACTTCTTTCTTCCGCACATAGCCAACAAAGAATATTTTGAAGTGAGATGAGCTACGTGGAAGCACACAGCAAACAATGGACCCCGCCATTGTGTTAACCCATCGTATTAACGCCAGAAATTTGTGACCGCCATTTGTCTTAGGAAGAACGCAGAGGACCAAATTCCCTAATATTATTAGCAGGGGCCAGTCTGTGTCAAGTCCGTCAGCAGGCACGGCCAACAGAAGATTTTAACAAAAAGGGTAGTTAAAAATTTTACGGGTGAAAGCAGAAGCTTCAGCCATTTTTCTAGCTTTGAAACCCGCAAACTCATCCATGCCAGTGACATTGGTCTAGCGTTTCTGTACAAACACACTCACTTCTCCCTTCGGCAGCCATAGTGATGCGTCGAACAGTTTGCTAAAATGGGGTGTCGAGAAAATATTTTGCGCGTTTCATGTTTGGCAGTGGGCAGCTGCGCCTTAAGTTCAGTCACCTCGCAGGCAGGGGAGCAGTTTTTGCTTATTTCACCCACCAGGATTATATGCTAGATGCCTTAGGTTGGACACAAAAAACCTGGCCATTCCGGGAAGCGTGGTGGTCTGTACTTTTTTTTCAAGTGAGGCTTTATGGAGGCTATTTGACTTAATAGCTTTGCTGGTGCGATACACAGGAAAACCCAGACTTCAGAATTGGAAGTGTTTCTGTTTCAGTTAGTGCCCTAAAGGTGCAAAGTTATTGGAACATTCGTTTTATTGATGTGTTCCTTGGTGAGCAAAAGTTTCGATTTTAGGACTTTGATTCCATAGGATTGATGGGATCAACTACAATTGCAGAGAGTTACAAGTGACTCTGCGTACCGTATTAAAGCACACCTCAGGGGTTTAAAGATTTGAAATGCAGTAATACTGGCGAATACACACATGATTCGGTGTGTTCCGAAGGTAGGAAGTGCTTTAAGAAAAACAGAAACACAGTAATAATAAGAATAATGTTAATTCCCAACTTGTGGATGGCATGCCGTCTGGCATGATCAAAGGTTAAAAGTCAGAAGGAAGCATGACTTAGGGATTTGTGGGGGTGCGGATTACACAAAGAGAAGACAGTATCATAAACAGTGGGAATATCCGATGAAATAAAAATAGTTTTTTCCAGCTTGTCGCGAACAATGGGCATGAGGTCCGACTAGTTCAAAGACAGTCAGGTGGCACGAACTAAGGCTGAAAACCATTGCCGGCCATGAGTGACCTTGGGTGGTTGGGCAAATGGCCGGAGTCACAACGGACAAAGTGGAGATGGGGATGGAATAGTTCCACTTGGGAGCATATGGCGAGTTTTGTCTCAAAAATGTGATTTATTCCGAAACTAAGCAGACCCACTGGTTGCACTGATGTAGGGAGGTTTTTCAAACGTTTTCTTTAACGTTTTATGAAATTTTCAGGAGAATTAGTTCACATGCTATTGGCAGACTTCTTTCGAAACACTAAAAAGCTAACACGGTGGCTTTCTTCTAGGTTGCATCCAACCTATATGTAAACGTTTTATTTTACCCCTGCCTGCTTTCTTCCAACCTATATGTAAACGGTTTTATTTTACCTCTGCCTGCTTTCTCCTAGGTTGCATCCAACCTATATGTAAACGGTTTTATTTTACCCCTGCCTGCTCTTAATGGAAATGAAACCTTAAACTGACAGAGAAAGCTTACAGCGGTGAAGGTAAACAGGGGATAGAAGGTAGAATATATACCACAAAATGCATTCAGAAGGGAGGAAAATAACGGCCATTTTCATTACCGAAGGTTTTCGGCAACCAAAGGCAGCTTCCAACGATCCGATGGGCAGTAACCGTAAAAAGTCTAACTTAAAGTGTATGTGCTTCCAATCTGACTAATGTCTCTCGTTCTCGAATGAGTGAGGCGACCCACGACACACTTCTGTTTGCTTTGGTAGCAATATGATGGTGGTGAAAATGGGGATACATTAGACTTCAGTTGCCGCAAAGCTGATGGACTCCCGGTGCTCTTTTGGATCTGAGATAAAGGAATTCATTTGCTTATGCTCACCGGTTTAATTTTTACTACCTTGAGTTGTAATGTAAGAAAGTTGTACTAGTTAGGAGCTTAATCGTGGCTAGGGTTTCCAGCACTCAGAATGCATCAGAGTGGTAAGATGTATGAAATAATCCGTTGCTGCAATTCGGCTGTTTTGGAAGGTTTTCCAGGCTTCCTAATATTCCATTCTATACCTGCTTCTTCAAACCCTGTCCCGTCACTCCCACCTACGACTTACCGGTGTCTCTCAAGTCAGCACCCAGGCGTACTTAGATAGACCAAAGCCAGATGAATAAATCCACATGGCTTCTGTTACTCTGTGTTTTCTCCCTTAAAGTGTAACGGTCAAATGTGGCTACAGACTGGTTTGTTCCCGACAAGCTGGGAAAAGTCTATTAGCGGTTTCTGATGACTTTCAGATTATGCCACCTTCGGCAAAACTCAGTTTGTGTTGGATTAGGCCAATGTTTCATGATTGCTCCGCTTTCAAGCAATTCTCAACACCGCAGCTAACGTTAGCTATTCTCTGTGTACCATTATTATTATACCCATTGGCATTTCGCCCATCATCTGAAAATAAACACTACTGTCGTGAGTAGTCTGACCCGCATGACCATTATTGCTGTCCGGTATTCCCTATTTGCCTAGTCAACTCTGGACTACCCGACATCTACGGGATTCAGGAATCATTACGGGGCGGAACAATCCCTGTATTCACTCTACGATTGGCTCCGAAGGTTAGGAAACATGATATACAAATTGGAACGGCCTTAGAAAGCACTTAAGTTTACCCTTGTGTCAAACGGAACTTGGTTGGGTGTGAACCGAAGAGACTAGGATGAGTCATAAAGAAGAAGGGAGGCGGCAGAGATTGAATGGTAAAGGCATATGATAGAATAACTGAATGCTCGTTCACATCAATTGTGTTGATCCGAATTGCTAATCCTAAGACGCACACCCAAAATTTTTCTGAAACTATAGTTTGACCCGAAATAAAGGATAAATAAATATTCGGCTTTTGACGGTATTTGCTCGGCGCTCTCAATTCTCCCTAGTGTCGCAACTTTGCGAAAATATATTTATGCGTACCCAAGGTCTGCTTAGAGCGAGAAATTCAACATTTTAACAGCCGCCGATGCCCGGCATGTTGCCCCGTGTTGAAGATGGGAGATTCTGTTGAAACATTTGTTTCCCCAAATGTTTCCGCCTCTTTGTCTTCATCTGCGCAAACTTAATACAGCGGTCTTTAGTGGTCTATGTAGAAAGCATTTTCTTATCCTTGCAGCGTTCATTCCGTCAAACAAAGCCAAAAAACGCGTCGCAGAGGTTTAGTTTGGTGGTTTTGTTTTGATAGCCAGCACACGGTTTATTTGGTGCGCGACAGGGCTTTATCTCCACCAGTACATTGAATTTCGATAGTGTTCTGTGGCTTGCGGCAGCACGAGGTAGGAGCACATTAGGCCAACAGTTTGCAGTTCTGCCACAAATTCTGCGGGTCGAGGCGGCCTTTTGGTAGCAGATAAAATACTAGTTTGTGTAGCGTAGACCGGAATCTGCGCTGGTTTTCCAGTGTGTCGCGCATGCTAAATATTTGTTCGGTAATGACACCAGAGTTTTCCGCTAAATCAAAGTGGCGAAAGCATTTTAGTGGTCGCAACGTGACCTAACAGAAGGCCTCAAAAGGTGACATGAAAAACTGGAGTGCTAGAGAGGCAACCTGCCTTCGAGGAGGGGACCGCGTGGCCTCCGCTTTGCCCGGTTGGATCCTCTGCGAGGAATAGCCTCCACTCGATATCGGTTTATATCCGGATTGCCTGAATGAATGTTCTCGAGTTGCAAGCACTTCGTAATTATATTAATAAGTTAGCAAAATGTGCCCCCAACGTCATGTGTTATTATCTTCTTCACCAGCATGCTTTTAAACAAATCATGGCTGTATAACATTGAGGTATTAGTGTTGACTATGAATGTCACTCTGGTGGCGGTAATGATGGAATGTGGTGAAATACGGAAAGGTCATCAAACTGGGCAAGGATATCACGGTAACGTCAGCGCAACATCCTACTTCAGCCCGCAAACACCTCTGCTTGTGAATGCCTTGAGTGGATCATCAAGGGTTGTCGGGGTGGCTGAAGTCATGGCAATGATCATGACAAATTATAATCAACATGGAAGAAATATATTTCTAGTGTCCACAGGAGAGAGGGGCTGTTCATTGTGGTCATTTGAACAAAGAAATAAGAAAGCCATATCAATTTTGAGGACTCAAAATTGAAATATATATCCAAATCGGTGTTCTATAGGGCTTTTGGGTATCAGTTAGACTGCGGCTCAAAAGGATAGGTAGCGGAGAATGTTAGAAAGTTACAGCTATGGCAGAGGGTAGAAACTGCTTGACGAAAAACACGGTAATTAATATTTAAGTGAGGGTATTAGAGAATAGCAATATCCGTTTGAAACAAGATGTGGCCATATGTGAATCAGGGACGTGCGTTAGCTGATTAGTGTGGCACTCTTGTAGCTGATTGTTTAATCATTTATGAACCTGGGTAGAAGCGTTAAGGTTGCGGGAAGACTCCCAACATCGTTTTCGAGACGCCTTTACTTTGGTATATGTCCCGCGTGGACGGCTGATGGGCTGGAAGTCACTTGAAGAAATGGGCCGTCATGTATTGCAGCGTGCAAGGGCAAGAACGGTTCCTGAACGCCATCACAGACAATTTCTGGAACGGTTGGATAACGTCCATTTAGATGTTAGGTGAAGGGGCTGCAGCAGAAGACAAGTTACTGGTTAGCGGTTATAGTGGACAGTAGCATTGTGACTGAGAGTGGGGATGGTCGCCTGATATCACACGGTGAGCTGAAGTTTGTGCCAGAAGATTATGGAAGCTGGAAGGGGTTACATGAACTAGTAGTTCAAAGACTACAGGAACAATAAACAGTAAAGGGAGGTGAGGTCCATACTCGCGCTATAGGTTTGGAGTCACGTGTCCTTAGCATGGAGAAGCTATAGCCCGTGTGAAAGGGTGTATGCTTCGTAAAACGAACTGCCTCGGGGTGACAGACCACGCGCATTTACTGAGTTTGTGTTAGCTTATGCATGAGGCGGTATTTTATTCCGCAACAATCGATGTTCGATCGATATAGGGAGTTTCGCACAGGCGTTCGACAAAATCTGTTCTCTTTTTAATTCTCTGTGAATGTTGCTGATGATAATGATATATTCATTAGTGAGCTAACTGTAGTAAAGAATGGCTTACTATGGTCCACGGTGCGTTTTTGGAAAACGGGAACCTGGAAGGAATCACTATTAGTCCATCAAGAAGGGATAGCTAGGCTTGTGTTCACGGTCAGTCGACGTGCACATGTCACGTTGAACGGAAGAATGCGGTCTTGAAATAAGGTGTGAAGCGTTGGCAGATGATGTGAGAGGCTCAGCATGCTGTAGGGCAGGGAAAATGACTGAGGATAGGGTTGTCATCTGTGACATGATGGCCTATGGGGAGGATGCGGTACAGGAAGAGTAAGTGGACGTTTAGAAACGGATCGACTAGTTGTGGCATGTATGGATACACGGGCAAGGCGCGCTGAGAAGATCTAGAATGGATAGTCATGGCTCATCGGCTTCCATGAGGACAAAGACGGAAGTGGGGAATTATGGCGGTGTGGGTAACGAGGGTGCTGGTTGAAGAATATTAAATGGTGGTTCAAATCGGGTAGACATTGAAATCCACAATTGGATTGTTTGAGGAGTGGCTCCCTTATTCCTCTATGTAAGTGGATAGTTTAGGAACGATTGTGGATGTCGATGCGTGCGGCAGTACATCGGCAATACTTTGACACGACCGCATCTAGGGTTTCAAATTTAGAAACACACGCTGCCTCTGAGTATTTCAATGTTATCTAACCTTACAGCTGTCTTGTAGGCACCCCTCTGCAGCTTCAACTTTACTGAACTCAGCGGTGAGTGTGATCGCCAAGTCACGATAACACAACATCAGTGTGCATGATACACCTTCATTATTGGCAATGAAACCAACTGCACAGGGGGCAAGAGGGCCTTTATAACAATAACACCCTCCAAACGCTTTTACTGAAGTTATAAATGTGATTAGATGGAACATAAATCTTTCATCTTTGTTTAAAAGTGGTTTATGCTAAACGAATCCGGGTATCTATTCATTACCTTTGTAACAGTGCCCTAAATAAAGAAAAATAACTTCGCCAATTGTGGTATTGTAATTTTCAGGGGCGTGCATATCCAGGCGGAAACACATGGTTGTGAGAATGAAAAGCCGACTTTGGCCATTACATTAGGCCATCATAAGATAACGCTTCATCATTTTCGGCATGGATATGCATGAGCCTTGCAGTTACGATGAGTGAACAGGGAAGGCAACAACACATAATGTCATGATGATTATTGGCCATCACTGACCAAACGGATTAGATCTTGCTTTATGCCGCAGCGAAATTTCAGTGAACTGAACACATCTCGTATTTAAGTCATTGGATAACCCTGAAGTATCTCCTGAATAGCTGAGCATACATGATAGATGAAATATTTTTGAGTGAAGTACAGTGGCCTTTATTTAGCACGAGGCATCAAGTTTCATACCAAGTTATACTGGACGCAACGCCACTATCGCAAATAACACTGCCATGCCAGAATCCTGTAACCCAGTTCTTCAAATTCATGGGATCAGTCGAGTAGAACGGACGAGGAAGCTTTTGAATTATTCATCTTTGTGGAATACGCATTGGGATTTAACTGCAGTTCATATCCTAACTTAAGGACACCGTGAACCGTTGAAAAATTGTGCCTTTCATGTTCACAATTTATTAGTGAACTGGTAGCTCCATACACATAGATGGTTTTGTTGACCTTGAAAGTTCACTCGCCTGATCAAGCGGATATCAGCAAAATATGACTGAACTACGCAGTCAAGCCAAAAATATTTCATTAAAATTTAGCATTTCGAAAACCCCAGATATACGTCGACGACCTTCCAGATGGTCTTGCAAGCACATCTCTACATTTCGAGTTCCAGTACAAGCGCCTTCAAATGAATATATGCGCTCAGCGAACACCTATGTCGTGCATGGTGAGAATAGACCGGAAGACATCATGGAGAACGATGATAAAATAATTTGGATACCTAGCTCGTTTCAAACATATCTTTCTCACTGCACCGTACGAGATCGGCTCAAAAGGCATTCGCCGTTTCGCGGGTGATTCGATGCAAATCCCCAGTTAGCACCAGTGCAGAAATTTCTGCAGAATGTCTGTACCCGGGTGCGGACATTTCTGCACAGTTTCCGCAGATTTCTGTAACCGGGTGCGGAACCAGTGCGGAAATGAAACAAGTTCCCGCACCCAGCCCGCACCCGGATGCGGAAATAGTGCAGACGCTTCCGCATCCAGGTGCGGAAAATCCGTACTCAGTACCGGGATTTCTGCACCCAGTCCGCACTTAGCTAAAGTCGTCCGACGAGCAAATATAGCCCATTATACGGATTTATCTCTTTCCCTAGTACGATTCAGTAACATCCTAAACACTAAGTGATAACCCATCTGCCCCTACATAATTGCTCAGCGTATTACCTTTCCGAACATCAATAAGAGCCTCCAAGTACAAATGTTTTAATGAATGAATTTTAAGAAAATACAGGAGGAAGATCATTCGTCACTCTTGGTGGCTCTCTGCAGGGGTTTCCGAACTTTCCGCCGTTCGTTCTCTAGCCAGCGATGGATGATTTTCTTTATTTGTCGCAGACTTGTGTTCGGAAACTTCTCAGTTGTCGCGTCTGTAATGAAGAACTTAGTTATTGAGTTTCATCCAGACACTGTTTCAACTAGCTAAATATAAAATAACAATTAACTACTTACAAACAAGCACTTGGGCCGGCCTGGTTGACCCAAAGGCATTTTCATTTATTCCGCTCCAGTTGAGTAGTACGGCTAGCCTTAGTGCCAACGTCCGTGCAAGCACATTGGTAACGTACACTTGTACGTCGCCAGCCTCCTGAAAGAGCCACCTTTCCACCTTTGTGAAATCAACAATCGTGACTAAAACTAATATTTACCAGCTCTGAATAGCGTGAACTATCTCTTAGGTGTTCTTCATACTTTCGGAGATCATCCATGGGTGAAAGCGGAAGAGGGGGGTCGTCGAGTGCCTCAGAACTGCTGGTGGGTACTAAAGCGTCTAGCTTCATGTGCAGTCTTTATAGCGACGAGTAAATCCTCTCTAAATTCCCTATAAAATAGTTTAATTAAAACATGGTAATCTACTCACTGAGAATGAGGTTGGCAAGGTCCGGGGAAATTACGCTGACCTTGAAATTTGAAGAGTTGGTTCTAGAAACTAAAGTACATGGAGTGTTAAGAAAACCTGAGGATCGGGGTAGAATTGCGTGGTTTTGGATCGCCCACGGCAATAAGTGTTGTATACGTGGAGCTGCTGATAGATTATAGATGGTGGCAATGAAATAAAACGTACGTTCCACATATCATCGGGGCATCACGAGGGTCGGTTGGCGCGTCTTGAACAGGAATGATACTATTATTCGAGGAGGATTTTACGAATTGAGAAGTTGGTAGGTGCTGGAGGACCCAGTCTTTTTGGAGTTAGTGGGCTTATGATATTGTTCGCGAACAAAGTGGTGCCACCACTGGAAACACGATCCGACCCGTCTGTAAAATCAGACGGCAGCTGTTTCTTTGTACTCCAACCATCGTAATACGATTGATAAATATACTGTTTGCGCCTGGATTGACGTACGAGCCGTTCATCGTTTTGCTCCGCCGAGTAGGTATGCCCTGAATCCCGGGCTTCCTGCTGAGCACTCAGTGCATCCGGAAAAGTTTCTAGAACATTTTTAACTGAAAATAAACTTACTGCACTGCCGATACACTTCGTGCGTGCAAGACTTGAGTAGACATTTTGGTAGAGTACCCCTCAGTAAGTTGGCATAAAGTGTGCTGGTTGTGCACGAGGGTTAAAGGATTGAATCCGGCGGTACGAACCACGATTCCTGCACTATGCCAACAGAGTTGTCCGCAAATATGATAACAGCGGACATGGTTGAAAAACAACTTCCAAATACGACATTTAAAGGCAGAATATCCATATGCAAACGGAAGCTTTGATGGAAAACACAACACCAACATAAATATGCATATATATTTTACGAACTAATGAGTAATACAAGTAATAAATGCATACAGATGTCGAGTGCCAGTGGTAAGAGTACTGACCAATCGATAGGGGTATGCAAAATGGGGATGTATATACGAGTGTCTCTGCAAGAAAAACTTAAGCATTTACAAGATATTTGGTCGATTGATGCAAACAGCCGAGTGTGTTGCAAGTCGGAGCATTTAAAAACTAAAAAAGTCTCTCGATATCAATACGCAAATGTAAAACGGGAGAACAGTTTTGAATTTCTGGTACGCAATAGTATCTCCAGAGAAATCTGCAATGACAGCTGGTTGACCATCAAGCAAAATGCAGTTTTCGAGAAAGTTTGACATTTCCTTTGACATCTGGCAGTGCCTGATGGCCTCAGTCACGAACCAACATCATCCAAAAATATCTTCCTTTCGACAGCAACCAATCCCACACGCTGGGCCAGTCGGCGGTAAAGCTGAACAGCGGGTGGTTTTGGCCCATGTATGTAATGCTTCAAATGACCCAGCTCCGATTCATAGGGAAAACAGGAAAAACGATCCAAGCAACCATAAAGCTAGACGAAATTGAATAAATGGGAGAAGAGGTGTATGTTAAACATTAAATGGCTGGGACCAAAAATAGCAGTAAATTTTTACACAGAAACCTTGGAAACATCAATTAAAAAATCAGCGTAATGTTGTGAAAAAAGGTGAACAGCCTATAAAAGTGGTTACTGAAAAATACATAAAACATTCGTAAACGTCGGGATGTAAGATATCACGTAAAACAACGGGTCCTTTGTACAGAATAAACTGTCGTAGCTCAGGTGCCTTCCACCGATCCAGGTCTAGGACACCTCGACATTTTCGGGGCAATCAATACTCACAGCCAAACTCTGTTGCTCAATGTTATCATTCATCAGATTCCAGGACTCTAAAGAAAGCCTGGCCTTGTGTCCAACTGGCATAGCTCTGAGTAAGATGAGAACTTTCCGCACTAAACCAAGACACACACTACGCATGTAATCTGGTGTGGAACCGTCAGTCATGGGAAAATTTAACTCCCTCCATCGACTTGGACCTATATGGTGCTCCTCTTGATTTCTGGTCTGGAAATCATAGTCATAACGCAAGGGAGCTGTCAACGAGGGAAAAGTCATACGTGTGCCAATGTGCGCGCCCTTTTGTGTACAATAACCACAGCCATAGTATCCTGTATGTCCCTTCACTTGCTTGCCTTAGCAGGACTATCGCAAATAATGCACTGAAGACGGACGGTGTGTGTATTGTAAACCCCGGAGACACCGTTTACCAAGACGTCTGTCAACTCAGCGACCGTGTCAGACATCAGCTGAGGAGTATCACTGGGTTTTGCTTACCACAGTATATTTCAACGACGAAAGGCTGACCGAGAAAGAGTGAAATTATCCGGAAGAGTATGGGCCACACTTGAGTACGCGAGTTGTTGTAGGCCCGAATACCGTGAACGTTCATTTGAATTTCGATATTTGTAACCTTAGTCTGAATCTCACGGAGCTGTTGCAGTAAACCTGCTTTCAACCCAAGGTGAGTGTACGTCCCACCGGCCTTCTGTCGAACGCAGCAACGACGGGGGTTTTCATTACGGTCCGTGGATCCTTCGGAAGAGTTGGAAAAAAGCACATGAGTTCGTTCAACACAACGGCTAAACCGGATAAAGGTAGGTTCAGCCNTATCATGACGTTTGTTTTAATGTTACGAATACAAAATTTTCCGGTGCGACCTCCTGACTTCTTGCTGAACGAGTGTATTTAAGCTCCACTGAACTGTTTGTTGACTGCTGAACCAGTGGGACTAAATCTCTGTCTTTGTGTCAACTGTTGAACGTCACAATAAATCCCTGTGACATTTTTTAGCCGTGAATAATGTTCCTACTATGGAATATAGCACGCACGCGGAACCATCTGTGGGAAATTCCGACAAGGGAATATTTCCCCTCACAACCAGTTACTGCATTTGGATCGGTGTAGTGGAATATAGGATCTACACATTCGTGAGTCCACATCTGACTATTGATTCTTCTCCTATTGTGATTTTGTGATTTTGTATTGGTTACTTTGCTTCCTAATTTATCCGAACACGCTGATAAGGTCCTAGTCCGCTACACTTCGGAAGAGACGGCTGCACCACGGCTAAACCGGATAAAGGTAGGTTCAG